>NW_027470193.1:0-42422 GCF_051020765.1 Lasioglossum baleicum
TTAGTTAATTTCTCTAACCATTATTTTATACCGATTGTATTCTTTCGCAGTTTTCCGTCTATTTATAAATAGCGTTATTTGCTGTTGCGATATTTCCGAATTTTCTTTTTTTCGAATTTTCAATGATTACTGTAAAAAATTGTATTCCTTGGCAAAAGAGTCTTTGGAATTAGTTGAGTTGACGTCTATGACGATATCCTGTTAGACTTATTGGCATTTTATATGATTGTCTGTATACGTACCTACGCTGTTTGCACGAGACGACTGGCGAGACCTTGTAGTTGTGTACAACAGAACGGAGCGAGGCTACTGGATGATTCTCGATAATGTTTTTAACCTTGATATTGTACAGTACGAATTTTTTCCCAGTTTTTCATGCATTTGTTTATACTGTATGTTTCTGCTATGATGTTTTCACTTCTAAATAATACAATTTCTGAAATAAAAAATAGGAGGGTTTGAATAAAATCGCAAAAATTATAACAGTAGATTACAGAATGTAGGAATAAATAGTGAATGTCAAAAAAATGCATTCGGCACAATATCAAGGTTAGAGAAATTAACAAACATACTAGGGTTTTGTCGGTCCGATATGCCGAACGCAACTGCAAGATCACCACAGCACTGTCGCTCCGGAATCGTAGGCATGAATACAGACAATCATATAAAATAACAACAAGATTAACAAAATATTGACATAAACTTAAACTCACCTAATTCCAAGATCACTTTTACTAAGAAGTACAAATTTTTTAAAAATAAAAATTAAAATTTCGAAAAAAATCGTTAATATCAAGACAGTTAATTACAGTATGTGTTAATAAATTGATGGCTGGGATAAACTGCATACGGCACAGAGTCATGGTTAAGAGATTAACATGGAACATCCAGTAGTGTCGCTCTGAATTGTTGAACGCAACTACAAGACCACGCCAACCGTATCGCTCTAGAAGCATACTTACGTATACAGACAATCATATAAAACAAGAATATTTTTATCCAGAAAATGTCGAAAACGTACACGCAACTAATTTCAAAGGCACTTTTACTAAGAAATACAACTTCTTTACAAAAAAATTGAGAATTTCGAATTAGTACGAGAATATCACAACAGTAAATTACAGTATCTATAAATAAATAGAAAACTGGGACAGAATGCATATGGTACAAAATCAAGGTTTAGGAATTAACAGAAACCGTACTGTAAAACCGCTTCGTGCTGCCGTGAACAGCTACAAAACCTCGACAGTCGTCTAGCTCCGGATGGGTTGGTACGAATCCAGACAATAATATAAAATAAATAGCTTAACAAAATACTGTAACAAACGTAAGCACAACTAATTCAAACGGAACTTTTACACAGAAATACAATTTTTCAAAATAAAAAGTGAGAATTTTGAAATGCATCGAAAATATCACAATATTAAATTACAGTCTGCATGAATAAATTGAGAACTGGGATAAAATGCATAAGGTTCAATATCAACGCTATAGAAATTTCTGACGACCATTAAGTAGTGTCGTTCCCGTCTACGGAACGCAACTACAAGACGTCTCCAGTCGTGTCGTGCCGGCAGCGAAGGTACAATATGGAGGCAATCATATAAAATAACATGGAATATAACAAAATATTGTCACTATCGTATGCTCAACTAATTCCAAAGGCACTTTTCATGAACGATACTATTTCTGAAATTAAAAATTTGAAATTTTGAAAAAATCTGAAATATTATAACAGTATATTACAGTTCGTGTTCAGATAAAGATATTAGTCTCCATTTCAGTGACGGGCACCTTAACTGCATGTGTGCATTAGAAGATCGAACGTCAAACCATTCGAGAACGTTACCACCCCCTGTTGGAGACGAACCGCTAAGCGAATAGCTTCACCTATCCTGTCACTCCGATAGAAAATCCAGATATTCGGGGAGTAGATCCGCTTATATGCCCTATTGTACGGTATCAACGTTAAAGTATAAACCCAAACCTTTGTAAGACGTTCGGTACTGATACAGAGTCAAACTCTTCACAAAAGGCCTTACCTTCAAGAAGGTATCCCGCTGTACCGAGACTATGACTTCCTGTTTGGAAAAGCTAATTAGTATGCATTTTAGTGACGGCGTCCGAAATTTCATGTATGAATTATAAGGGTCGGTGTTCAAATCACTCGAGAACGTGATCACCCTTTTCGAGAGTCGAACTCCTGAATCACAAGCTACACCTATCCTGTGAATCCGAAAGTCAATCCGGGTATTCTGGGAGCAAATCCGCTGATGAATTTTGTCACTGGATACCTTAATCCACGGTTTGAAAATTAAGGTAGAGAGTCAAACCATCGGAGAACATTATCAATTTGTATAAAGACATTCTTTATACCGAATATCTTACCTTCCGTGAACCAAACCCGCTACTTCGAGAATATAACATTGTCTACTAGGAAGCAAATTAGCTTACATTTTGGAGACGATACGCTTAACTTCATACGTTAATTAGAAGATTGAGGGTAAAACAGTTCGAGAACGGTACCTACATTCCATGAGCGTCGAACGGCCAAGTTAATAGCTTCACTTATCCAGGGATACCGATAGTCAAACCATGTACTCCGGGGGCAAGTGCCCTATACGGTATTGGCAATAGGCACCTTAATTCACGGTATGAACATTAAATCTGACTGTCGTACCGCTGTAGGACGCCGCATATTGCTATGGAGTGAAACCATCGGTAAAACGTTTGACTTTACGCAAATTGGTATCGTTATCAAACGGTTTGACGCTGTACCTTAATATTGAAACAGTGATCTAAGGACACGATTGCCAATACTGTTCATTCGATGTACGCTCGGAATACCTGGTTTGACACACGGAAGCACAAGATATATCAAGCTAATAACTTAGTCATTCGGATCTCAAAGAAGGCGGTAACGTTCTCGAAAGCTTTGACACTTGGTGTTTATACGTATACACGAAAATGTGAAGTCCGTTTTCTAAAATGTCTATTAATATGTTTCCGCGAACATTAAGCAGGACACTCGCTGCAGCGGGTTGTGTTCTTGGAACGTGAAGTACTCGGTTAAAAGAACGAATTTTTACGAATTGGTAATGTTCTCCCACGGTTGTACTCTTTACTTTAATGTTCATACAGCGAGATAAGGTGACTATTGCCAATACTGTTCATCGGACTGACTCCCGGAAACCTAGTTGTACACTGATAGGAGCAGCTATTGACTTAGCCGTTCGACTCTCACGGAAGGTGGTAACGTTGTCGAACGTTTGGACCCTCGATCTTCTTATTCATACATGCAACTAAGGTGTCTGTCACTGAAGTGCAGACTTATTTCTTTCTCTGACCACGAAGTTATACTCTCGAACCAACGGGTTAGTTTTTCGAAGGGTTAGGCCTTCGGTAATGCCTTTGACTTTATAGCAATTGGCAACGTTCTCAAACGGTTTGTCGCTTTATCTCAATATTTAAACCGTGAAGTAAGTTTTCCATGGTCAGTAATGTGCAGTGCAATTACTCCCGGAATACAGGTTTCACTCTCGGAATCGCAGAATATGTGTAACTATTGACTTAGCGGTTCGATTCTCAAAGGAGGTGGTAAAGTTCGCGAACGGTTTGACACTATATCTTGTAATTCGTAAAAGAAGTTATGGTAACCCTCACTGAAATGAATGCCAATTTCATTCCCTGAGCACAAACTTATTCTCTCGATGGAGCCGTTGAGGTCCGCTGAAGGTAAGACCTTCGGTAAAACTTTTGACTTTATACCAATTCGTAACGATCTCAAACGGGATTTCGCTCTACTTTCATATTCAAACCGTGAATTAAGGTCTCTATTGGCAATAATGTTCAGTGAACTTACTTTCGGAATACCTGGTTTGACTCCCCGAATCTCAGGATATGTGAAGTTATTGACTTATCCCTTCGTCTCCCACAGAAGGTGGCAACGTTCTCGAGCGGTTTGACCATCGATCGTCAAATTCACACGCGAAATTAAGGTGAACGATACTGAAATGTACGTCAATTTGTATCTCTGATTACGGAGATATACTCTGGATACCAAGGGATCGGTTCTCGTAAGGTAAGGCCTTCTGAAAACAGTTTGACTCCATGCCAATATGTAAGTATCTACAGTGTCGTGAATCTGTAATTCATTTTTCATACCGTGGATTGAGGTGTTTATTACAATACGATACTGCGCATTCACTTCCTGGGTTAACTCTCGGCATGATAGGATAGGTTGAGCTATTGTCTTCTCCGTTCCAATCTCACAGGAGGTGGTAACTTTTGTCGAACGGTTTGACCTCGATTTTCTTATTCTTATA
The DNA here is from genome assembly GCF_051020765.1 of Lasioglossum baleicum. NCBI lineage: Eukaryota > Metazoa > Arthropoda > Insecta > Hymenoptera > Halictidae > Lasioglossum > Lasioglossum baleicum. The sequence goes on from NW_027470193.1 coordinate 4,326, forward strand.
TGAGAACAACTTGTCCGCCTGGTAGCATGTATACTTATTTCTAGTACTGAACACCATGTTATACTATCGATACAGTGCGTTAGCCACTCAGAGGATAAAACGATTGAATGTATACCAATTGGTAGCGCTATCAAGCGAATTGACGCTCTAGATTAATATTCGAACTGCGAATTAAGGTATTCATTAGAAATAGTGTTCAGCGCATTGACTCCAAGAGTGCCTGGTCTGTCGCTCGCAACCGCAGCCTAAGTGCAGCTATTGGCTTCGCAGTTTGGCACTCAAAGATACTGGGATCGTTGGAGAACTGTTTGACTCTCTATCTGTCCATTCATACATGAAAATAGGGTGCCCGTCTGCTAAAATGGTTACTAATTTGATTCCGTGAGCGCTAAGCAAGATCCTGGCTAGTGGGGAAATATTCCCGGAAGGTAAGGTATTCGGTAAAAAAAATGACTTTATGCAAATTGGTAATATTCTACGACGATTTGACACTTACTTTAATATTCATACCGTGAGATAAGGTGTCCCTTGGCAATACTGCGCAGGGAGTTTACTTCCGGAACACCTAGTTTGACTCGCGGAACCTCTGGTTAGTAGAAGGGGTTCACTTAGCCTATCATCTCTAACCGAAATGGTAACGATATCGCACGTTTTGACCCCCGATCTTCTTGTTCATACATGAAGTTAAGGTGCCTGTCACTGAAATGGATAATAATATCTTTCTCTAAACGCGAATTTATACTCTCAATGAAGCGGATGATGTTCGAGGAAGATAAGCCCTTTAGTAAGGGATTTGACTTTATGCCAATTGGTAACGCTATCAATCGGCTTGACGAACTACTATAATATCAAACCGTCATTTATGGTGTGCATTGCCAATACTGTCAGCGGATTTACTCCCCGAATACCTGGACTCACTATAGGTATAGCAGGATAGCAGAAGCTATTCCATTAGCCGTTTGACTTTCAGCGAACCTAGTATAGTTCTGCATCAGTTTGACCCTCGATCTTCAAATTCGTGCACGGAACAATTGTGCCCGATTCTAGAATGAATACTAATGTGTTTCTCTGGACACGAAGTTATACTCTCGATACGGCGCGATACCTTCTCGGGCGGTAAGGCTTTCGGTAAAACGTTTGACTTTATAGCGACTTGTAACGTTCACAAATGGTTTTACGCTTCACTTTAATATTCATACTGTGACCTATGGTGTTTATTGTCAATGGACTTCAGCGGATTTACTCGCGGAATATCCGGCTGGCCCCTCAGAATCATAGAATGGGTGAAGCTATTGACTAAGCCGTCCGAATCACAAAAAGGATGGTATCGTTCTCGTACGGTTCGACCCTCGATCGTCTTATTTGTGCACTAAATCTAAGTGCCCGGCACGAAAATGTATACTAATTATTACCTCTGAACACCTTGCTATTCTTTCGATACAGCGCATTATACTTCTGGACGTTAACGTCATTAATAAAACAGTTGACTTTATACAAATAGGAAACGTTCTCAAACGGTTTGTCGCTCTACATTAGTATTCAAACCCTGAATTAAGTCGTCCATTGCAAATACTATTCAGCGGATTTACTTCGCGAATTCCAGGCGTGACTCCCGCAATCCTAGGATACGTGAAGCTATTAACTTGGCCGCTCGAATCTCAAAGATGGTGGCAACGTCCTCTAGTGGTTTGACTCTCGATTCTGCTATTCAGATATGAGAATAGGGTCTCCGTCGGCTAAAATGTCTAGTAATTTCTTTCCGTGAGAATTAAGCAAGACACTCACTACAAGGGGTTATGTTCTCGGAAGGTAAGGTATTCGGTATGAAGTATGACTTTATATCATTAGTTAATGGCCTCCACTGGATTGCCTCTCTACTTTAATATTCAAACCATGAACTAAGGTGTCCATTCGCAATACTGTTCAGCGAATTTACTCCCGCAGTACCTGTTTTGACCTTCGGAATCACCGTATATGTGAATCTAATGACTAAGCTGCGCGACTCTCGAAGAGAGTGGTAACGTTCTGGAACAGTTCTCCACTCGATATTCTTATCCAAACATGAAAATATGGTGCCTGTCTGTAAAATGGAAGCAAATCTGTTTCTCTGTGCACAAAGTTATACTCTCGGCACGGTCGGTTTGGTTTACAGTAGGTAAGGCTTTTTGTTAAAAGATTGATTATACAGCAATAGGTATAGTTCTACAAAGGTTTGGCGCTCTACCTGAATATTCTTACCGAGAATAATGGTGTTCGTTGCAAGTAGTGTACAGCGGCATGCCTCACTGAATACCTTGTTAGACCTTCGAAATCACAGGATAGGTGTAGCTATTGATCTAGAAGTTCGGCTCACGAAGAAGGCGGTTGCGTTGTGGAACGGTTTGACCAGCGCTGTTCCAACTCGTAGATAAAATTGAGGAATACGTCACTAAAATGTGTGCGAATTTGTTTCCATGGACACCAAAATATTATCTCGATAAAGCGAGATATGCTTTCGGAAGGAATGGCCATGGGTAAAAAGAGTGACTCAATAACAATTGATAATAATCTCCGACAGTTTGACTCTCTACTTAACGTTCATACCGTGAATTATGGTGTCAATTGCCTATATAATTCAGCGGATTTACTCCCGTTATGGCTTGTTTGACGCTCGGTGTTACAGGATGGGAGTAGCTATTGCCTTTGCCATGCTACTCTCAGTGATGCTGGTAATGATGTTTTAATCGGTGTAACATTCGATTTTCTTACACATGCATGAAGTTATGGTGCCCGTCACTGAAATGAAGACCGATATCATTCCCTGACCACGAAGTTGTTTTATCGATATAGCGGATTATTTCATCGGGGGGCAAGGTCTTCGGTATAACGTTTGACTTTACAGCAATTGGTAACGATGTACACCGATTTGACGCTCTACTCTTTTATTCATACCGTGAATAAGGGTGCCTGTTGGCAGTTCTCTTCAGCAGATTTAATCCAGGAATACCTGGTTTGACACTCCGACTCACTGGATAGATGAAGCTATTGACTTATCAGTTGGACCTTAATTGTGGGAGGTAACTTTCTGAAAAGGTTTGACTATCAATCTTCCAACTCATAATGAAATCAAGGACCACGTCGCTAACATGATTCCTAATCTGATCAGCTGAACACGAAGTAATGCTCTCGATGAAGCGGGTGAGGTTCGCGGAAGGTACGGCCTTTTGCAATACGTTTAATTTTATAACAGGTGATAACATTCTCAAACGGCTTGACGCTGTACCGTAATATTCATACCGTGATTTATGGTGTCCATTGCCAAAACTATTCTGCCGATTTACTCCCAGAATACTTGGATTGAATCTCGGAAATACAAGATATGTGAAGCTGTTGATTTAGACGTTTGGATCACAAGGAAGGCTGTAACAATCTCAATCGGATTGACTTTCTGTCGCCTTATTCATACACGCAATGAAGGTGTCCATTTGCCACAATGCCTCCTGCTTTCAAGCGTGAGCATTAAGTTTATCTCTCGCTACAGCGGGTTAGCTCCTCGGAAGATACGGCCTTCTGTGTAAAGATTTACTCTATACCAATATGTAACGTTGTACAACTGTGTGATTGTTTAATTCAATATCCATACCGGGGGTAGGTTTTTTAATGCCGATACTGAACAGTGGATTAACTCCTGCAATAGCTGGTTTGATTCTCGGAATCGCAACGATTGGTGAAGCTATTGACTAAAACGCTTGACGCTCAATGACGATGGTAACCGTCCCGGAGGGTTTCACTTTGGACATTATAATTCATACATTAGGTTAAGGTGCACGCCATTAAAATGTATAGTAATTTGTATATGTGATTACGAAGTTATACTCTGGACACAGCAGGTTAGTTTCTCGAATGGTAATGTTTTCTGTAGATTGTTTGATTTTATACCAACTGGTAACGTTCACAATCGGTATCACGCTCTACTTTAATAAAGAAACCGGAAATGAGGCGTCCATTGCGAATACTGTTCAGAGGATGGACTCCTCATATATCTGCTGTGACTCTCGGAACCACACGATAGGTGAGACTATTGTGTCAGATGTGCGATTTCACAAGGAAGGTGGTAACATTCTGGAAAGGTTTGCATCTCAATCTTCTCATTCATACATGAAATTAAGGTACCCGCCAGTAGGATGCATACTAGTTTGTATCTCTGATCACGAAGTTATACTCTCGATACAGCGGATCAGCTTTTCGGAGAGTATGTCATTCTGTAAGATATTAACCCTACACGAATACATAGTGTTTTGCAACGGCTTGACGGTCTGCTTCAATATTCAAACCGCGAAATGAGGTGTCTATTGCCAGTACTGAACATCGCACTCACTCCAGGAACACCTGGTTTGACTCTTGTGATTACCGGATATGTGAAGCTATTTACTTAGCAGTTCGTATCTCGCGGAAGGTGGCAACGTTATCGAACCGTTTGACCCTTAATCTTATAATTCATACACGAAATTAAGTAGCCCCTCACTGAAATGAACACTAATTTCTTTCTCTGAACACGAAGTTATACTCTCGATTAAGCGGAAGAGTTAAACGGAAGGTAAGGTGTTCGGTAAAATGATTGCTTTCAAAGCAATTTGTGTCGTTTTCAAGCAGATTGACGCTCCATTTTAATACTCGAACTGGGAGTTAAGGTGTCTATTGGCAATAATCTTCAGTGTATTTACTTTAGCAACACCTGGTGTGACTCTCCGAATCACTGGATAGGTGAAGCTATTGGCATAGCCGTTTCTCCCTCACAGAAGGTGTAACGTTCTCCAACGGTTTGACACACGATCGTCTATTGCGTGTATGCAAATAGGGAGCTCGTCAATAAAATGTATACTAGTTCGTATCTCCGAACCCGGTGTTGTAATCCCAATAAGGCGAGTTAGTTTTTCGAAGTGTAATGTCTTCCATAAGACATTAGCCTTCATACCAATTAGTTACGCTCTCAATCGGTTTCACGATATACATTTATATTCAAACCGAGAATTATGGTATCTAATGCCAATATTGTTCAGCTGATTAACTACCGGAATGCCTGGTTGGACTATCGAACTCACAGGATAATCGAAGCTATTGGCTTAACCGTTCGAGCATCAAGGAATGTGGTAAAGTACGCAAACGGTTTGACACCCGATATTCTACATCAAACATGAAGTTGAGGTTCGGGACGGTAGGATGTATACCAGTTTGTTTCTCAGAACGCGAAGTTATACTTTCAATACAGCGGGATAAATTCTCGGCGGGCAAGGTCATCGGTAAATCGTTTGACTATATACCAATTTCAAACGCACTCAAACGGTCTGAGGCTCTACTTTAATGTTCAAACCGTGAATAACGGTGTGTATTGCGAATACTGTACAGCGAATTTACACCCTGAATACCTATTTTGACTGTCTCGTTCCTAGGATAGGTCAAGCTGATGACGTAGCCATTCGTCTCCCACAGAAGGTGGCATCGTTCTCAATCAGCATGACCCTCGATCATCCAGTTCATACATGAAGCTAATGTGCCCGTCACAGAAACGAATAGTAATTTCGTTCTCTGAACACGAAGTTATATTCTTTATGAAGCGGCCGAGGTTGACGAATGGTAAGGCCTTACGGTGAAGGGTTTGACTTTATAGGAATTGGTAACGTTGTCAAACGGTTTCAGGCTCTACTTTGCTATTCAAACCGTTAATTAAGGTGTCTAGTGGCAATAATCTTCACCCGATTTACTAACTGAATACTTGGCTTGAATCTCCGAATCACAGGATAGGTGAAGCTATTGACTGAGCTGTTTGAATCTCAAAGAAGGTGGTATCTTTCTCGAAATCTCTGAGTCTGGATGTTGATATCTATACACAAAAATGTGGTGTCTGTCCTCTAATTTATTTTCGTGAAGAATAAGCGAGACACACGCTACAGCGTGTTAGGTTCTCGGGAAGGAAGGTATTCGGTAAAAAGAATGAATTATTACGAATTGGTAATGTTCGCCGACGGTAAGAGTCTCCACCTTATTATTCGTACTATGAATTAATGGGTCCATTGGTATTACTGCACTGTGTACCCACTCCTGGTCTACGTGGTCTGACCTTCGGAATCACAGGATAGGTGTATCTATTGATTTAGCAGTTGGCCTCTCGAAAAAAGTGGTATCGTTCTCGCACGGTTTGGTCCTAGATCGTCCTATTCATATATGAAAATGAGGTGCCCGTCTGCCAAAATGTGTACTAACTTGTTCCGGTGAACACAAGGCAAGCAAATCGCAACAGCGGAATGGGTTCTCGGACGGTAATGCCTTCGGTAAAAAGTATGACTCTATGCCAATTCGTAACGTTCTACAACGGCTAGACACTGCACATTAATATTTATGCCTTGTGGTTTAGTGTATAACGCCTATGCTGAGCAGCGGATTTAGACCCGGAATACCTGGTTTGACTTTCGGTGTCACAGTGTAGGTGAAGCTACTGGCTTAGCCGATCGACTCCCGAAGAAGGTGGTATCGTACTCCAACGGATTGACCCTCAACCTTTTAATTCATACATGAAGTTAAGGTGCTCGTCACTGAAATGATTACTAATGTGTTTCCCTGAACACGAAATTATATTCTGTATGGCGCCGGTGAGGATCGCGGACGTTAACACCTTCGGCAAAACGTTTGACGTCATCCCAATTGTTAACGCTCTCCAGCGGATTCGCGCTCTACTTTAATATACAAACCGTTAATTGAGGTGTCTATTGCTAATAATTTGCAGCACTCTTACTCCCGGAGTACCTGATTTGTCTCTTGTATCCCAGGATAGGTGTAGCAATTGACTTAGACGCTCGACTCTCAAAGATGGTTCTAACGTTGTCGAACGGTTTGACTCCGGGTCATTCGATTCATATGTGAATATATGGTGTCTGCCTGCTAATATGTCTACTAATATGTTTCCGTGTGCACTGAGCATGACACAAGCTGCTGCGGTTTAGGTTCATGGAGGGCAAAGTCTTCGGTAGAACTTTTGACTTTACACCATCATGTAACATTCTCAAACGGTTTCACGTTGTACTATAATATTCAAACCGTGATTTAATGTGTCTGTTGCTAATAATTTACAGGCATATTACTCCCGGAGTACCTGGTTTGTCCCTCGTATCCCAGGATAGGTGTAGCAATTCACTTACGCGTTCGACTATCAAAGAACGTGGAAACGTTCTCAAACGGTTTGACAATCGATCTTGTAATTCCTACACGAAATAACGGTTCTCGTCACTAAAATGTATACCAGTCCGTACCCCTGAGCACGGTTTTGTACTCCCGATACAGCGAGTCAATCTTTCGTAGGTGAAGGCATTCTGTAACAAGTTTGACCGCACACCTATTGGTAATACTCTACAACGGCTTGATGGCCTGCTTTTAATATTGGGACGTTGAATTAAGCTCCCTATTTACCATATTGTTCAGCGGATTTACATCCGGAATCCCTGGTTTGCCTCCCCGAATAACAGGATAGCTGCAACTATTGACTTAGTTGTTCGTCTCTCACAGAAGATCGAATTGTCTCCGAACCATCGGTCTTTTAGTTCATACATGAAGTTAGCATGCCCGTCACTGATATGAATACTGATTTCTTTCTCTGAAGACGAAGTTATACTTTCGAAACTGCCGATTAGTTTTTCAGTGGGTATGATCTTTATTGAAGCGTGTGACTTTAAAGCAATTGGTAACGTTCTCAAACATTTTGACGGTCTATTCTAATATTCAATCCGGAATTAATGTATCTATTGCCAATACTATACAGAATACTTACTCCCGGAATAACTCGTTTGGCTATCGGAATCACAGGATAGATGAGGCTTTTGGCTTAACGGTTTTAATCTCATAGTAGGTAATAACGGACCCGGAAGGTTTGACGCTCGATCTTCTTCTTTGTACATAACATTATGGTGCCCATCACTAAAATGTATACAATCGTGTTTCTCTCAACACGAAGATATACCCTCTATACGTCGGGTGTGTTTCGCAGAAGGTAAGGACTACTGTAAAATATTTGACTCTATCCGAATAGGTAACGATCTACAACGGTTTGAGACTGTGCGTTAGTATTAATACGGTGAATTAAGTGTATTGCTAACACTGATCAGCTGATTAACTCCCGGAATCACAACTATAGGTGAAGCTATCGACTCAGGCGTTCGAGCCTCAATGAAGGTGGTAACGTTCTGGAAGGGTAATGGCAATTGACACCATAATTCACGGTTTGAATAGTAAAGTAGAACGTCAAACTGGTTGAGTATGTTACGTATTGCTTTAAAGTCAAACGCTTTACTGGAGACCTTACGTTCTGAGATCATAACCCGCCGTACCGAGAGCATAACCTCGTGAACAGAGATACAAATAGCTGTACATTTTAGTGAGGGTACCGTAATTTCATGTATGAATAAGAATATCAAGCGTCAAAACGTTTGAGAACGTTGCCACCTGCTGTGACAGACGAACAGCTAAGTCAATAGCTTCAACTATCCTATGATCTCGGAAGTCAAACCCGGTATTCTGGAAGTTAATGCACTGTACTGTATTGGCAATAAGCACATTAATTCACGGTATGAAAAATAAAGCAGGCCGTCAAGCCGTTGTTGCACATCACCTATAGATGTAGCGTAAAACTTTGTACAGAACGCCCTACCCTCCGAAATACTAACCCGCTGTATCGGGAGAATAACAACGTGTTCAGAGGTACGAATTGGTATACATTTTAGTGAGGAGCACCATAATTTCGTGCATGAATTAGATGGTCGAGTGTCAAACCATCCGCTATAGTTACCAACGTCATTGAGATTGAAGGGGCTATGTCAATAGCTTCAGATAACCTGAGATTCAGAAAGTCAAACGAGAAAATCCGGATGTAAATCCTCTGTACAGTATTGGCAGTAGACGCCAAAGTACACGGTTTGATCACCAAAGTAGTGCGTCAAACCATTTGAGAGCGTTACCAATTGGTAGGAAGTCAAAAGTTTATAGAAGGCCTTACCTTCAGCGAAACCCACCGGCTTCATCGGCAGTAGAAGTTCGTGATCAGGAAATGAAATTAGTATTCATTTTAGTGGCGGGCACCATAATTTCATGTAGGATTTTGAACGTCGATCGTCAAACTGCTCGAGAACGTTACCACCTTCTATGAGAGTCGTACATCTAATACAATAATTTCACATATCCTGTGACTGCAGTGCCAAACCCGGTATACCGGGAGCAAGTCAGGTGAACAGTTTTGGCATTTGTCGTCTGAATTGACAGATTGAATATTAATGTCGAGTGTCAAACCGCTGTGGAATGTTACCTGTTCTTATAGAGTCAAACTTTTTACCGAAGCCCTTAACTTTCGAGAAGCCTAACCTGCTGTAGGTAGTGATTTTCTATGTGGCCACGGATTTCAATTAGTAGACATTATACCAGACGGACACTTGATTTTCATGTATGAATAGCAATATCGAGAGTTTAACAGTTCGAAGACGGTACAACCATCTTTGCTAGTCGCACAGCCTTGTCAATAGCTATACCACATCCTGTGATTCCGCAATTCATGCCTGGTATCCCTGGGATAAATGCGCTAATCAGTATTGGCAAAAGACCTCAATACACTGTATGAATTTTAAAGTAGAGTGTTGAACCATTGTAGAACGTTACATATTGGTATGGACTCATTCCCTATATCTAAGGCCTTACCTTCAGATAAGCTATCCCGCTGGTCGTAGAGTATATCTTCGCGTTTAGGAAAACACATTAGTATACGTTTTAGCGGTTGGCGTCATAATTTCATGCATGAATTAGAATAACGAGTATCTAACTGTTCGAGGACGTTACCACCGTCTGCGAGAGACGATCGGCAAAGTGTATACCTTCATCTATCCTGTGATTCCCAGAGTCAGACAAGGTGTTCCGGAATTAAATTCACTGCACATAATTATCAAGAGACACCTTACATCACGGTATGAATATTAATGTAGAGAGCCCAACTGTCGGAGAACATTACCAATTAGAATAAAGTCATTCACTTTACCCAATCCCTTACCTTCCGAGAACCCAATCAGCTGCATTGATTGTATTCCTTAGTTTTCACGTGATCAAGTTATTAGACATTTCAGGACACGGATATATTATTTTCATGCATATGTAGGAATACCGTGGGCTAACAGCCCGATAATGTTGCCACCTTCTATCAGGGTGACACAGCTACGTCAATACCTTCAACTATTCTGTGATACCGATTGTCAAAGCAGGCAATCTAGGAGTACATCCGCTGCACAGCAATGCAATAGGCACCTAAATTCTCGGCATGATCATTAAAGTGGGAAGTCAAATCGTCGGAGAACATTACAAATAGCTTTAGACTCATTCTTTTTACGGACTACGTTACCTTTCGAGAACGTATCGCGCTGTATCGACATTACGATTTCGCGTTAAGGGAAACAAATTAGTATACATTTGAGTGACGGGAAGCTTAATCTCATTAATGAGTAAGGAGATCGCGAGTCAAATCGATCGAGAACGGTACCACCTTCTTTCAGGATCTATCGATTTTAATATTAATACCGTAAATTAATGTTTCTATTGACTATTCAGTTCAGCAGATTTACTCCTGGAACACCAGGTTTAACTTTTGGAATCTCAGGATGTATGAAGCTATTGACTTTTCCGCTTAAATCTCAAAGAAAGTGGTAACGTTCCCGAACGGTTTGATACTAGATCTTCTAATTCATACATAAAATAAAGGTGCCCCTTACTAAAATGTATACTAATTTTCATCTCTGATCATGAAGCCATTCGCTCGAAACCGCGATGCAGCCTACTTTAATAGTCATACCCTGAATTTACGTTTCTATCGCCACTGCTGTGCAGCGGATTTACTTATGGAATACCAGGCTTCACTTTCGCAATCACAGGATAGGAGAAGCTGACTTAGCCGATCGATTTGCAAAGAAGTTTGAAACGTTCCCGAACGATTTGACACTCGATCTTCTAACAGATACATGAAATTAAGGTGACCGTCAGTAAAGTGCATAATAGTTATCTTCCCTGAACACAAAGTTATATTCTCGATACAGCTGGTTATCGTCTCGGTGGGTAAGGCCGTCGGTAAATAGTTGGAATCTATACCAATAACAATGATTCAAGAACGGTTAGACTTTGCAGCTTAATATTTATACCGTGCAATAGGGCATCTGGTGGCAATACTGTACAGTGGATATACTCCCGGAATACCAAGTTTTACTCTCGGAATGGCTGGATAGGTGTTGCTATTGACATAGCCGCTCGTCTCTCAATGAAGGTGGTAACGTTCTCGAAATGTTTAACACTCGATCTCCTAATTCATACGTCGAAATAAGGTATGCATCTGCTATAATGACTCCAAATACGTTTCTGTGAGCACTAAGCATGACACTCGCTAACGCGCGTTATGTTCTAGGAAGGTAACGTATTCCGTAAAAAGAATGATACTATTCCAATTGGTAATGTCACCCATCGGATTGAGCTTCTACATTAATATTCATACCGTGAATTAAGGTAACTATTACAAATACTGTTCAGCGGATTTATTCCTGGAATTCCAGTATCGACTGTCGGAACCACGGCTATATGTGAAGCTATTGGCGCAGATGTTCGGTTCTCGAAGTATCTGGTAACGTGCTCGAACGTTTTGACGCTCGATCTTCTAATTCATATATCAAAATAAGGTATACCTCTGCTATAATGACTCCAAATACGTTTCTGTGAGCACTAAGCATGACACTCACTAACGCGCGTTATGTTCCAGAAAGGTAACGTATTGCGTAAAAAGAATGATACTATTCCAATTGGTAATGTTCCCCGACGGATTGAGCCTCTACATTAATATTCATACCCTAAGTGAAGGTGCCTATTGCCAATAGTGTACAGCGGATTCTCTCCTGGAATAACTGATTTGGCTATCTTAATCTCACGATAGGCGAAGCTATTGACATGGCCGTTCGTCACCCAAAGATGTTGGGAACGTTCTCGAAGGGTTTGATTCCCGATTATTTTGTTCATTCATGAAAATAAGGTGTCAGCCTGTTAAAATGTCTACCAATTTGTTTCCGTGTGCATTATGCAGGTCACTCGCTACAGCGGATTAGGGTCATGGAAGGCAAGGTATCCGGTATAAAGTTTGACTATATACCACTTGACAATGCTCTAGAACTGTTTGACCATCTACATTAATATTCATACCGTGATCTGGGATGTCAATTGCCAATACTTCTCAGCGGATTTACTCCCGTATTATCTAATATGATTCTCGGAATCACAGGATAGGTGAAGCTATTGACATAGCCGTTCGTATCTCACAGAAGGAGGCAGCGTTCTCGAGCGGTTTGACCCCTCGATCTTCTCATTCATACATGAAGTTAACACTTAGCCGACCGATCGGGGATATCACCCAATTTCGAAGCCAGTCGGCGTTCCACCGATCTAGGAGATCTCCCCATTTCGACGCCAGTCGATGCCGGCCGATCGGGGCGATCTCCCACTTCGACTTTAGCAACGGATTCTGGGTTTCTGTCATTGTTATCTACTTCGGCCTGGCGTTTTTCGCAATTGCTGACAAGCTGCTGCTGTGGAGCACAACATAAAATAAAATCAACTAATTTTTAAATCTTCTTATTGGCTGTTATCACCGGTACACCCTATATAGAAACCCCAATATTCCCCAAAACAATGAGCCGGAATAGATTTATTCAGATCTGGAGATTGTGGCATTTTTGCAATAATAATCTACTGTATCATAAATTAGGCACTTTGTATAAAATTAGAGAAGTTCCCACTTGTATACAACACAAGTTCCAGACTGTGTATACACCAATGCAGTAGGTATCATTAGATGAAAGCGTAATACCTTGGTGAGGCAGACTATTTTTTTCGCGAGTATAATCCCGCAAAAATCGTAAAATATGGGATTCCGGCGCGGATGCTCTGCTAAGCGGCGTCTAGATGTATTTGCATCTTCAAGGTGTATCCAGGCTCACAGGTGACGCTCGAAAATGCGGCCCTAGCGATCTTACATCCATATGTGGGATTCCATTTCCATGTATATATGGACAATTATTGCAACAGCGTGCATACAGCCGAATTGCTCATCCAGAAAAAGATAAGTTTGCGGAACAGTTAGAATAAATGGAGGACTTCCGAAGAATTTAAGAAAACTTACATTGAAGGAAAATGATACGAAATTTGCGAGAAAGCGGCATGTCCTTTTACTGTCAGACTGCTTAGAACCAAACCGTCAGAACAAATTGGACAATACATTCAGCAGAAATGGTCAACGTTCCATATTGTTCAGGGGTGGCAAAAAAACCCAAATCTGTTGTGAAATAGAATAGACATCTGAAAGGAGTTGATCGCGCTGATCAGTACTTGTCATATTATAATATTTTCCGAAAAAGCACGAAGTGGACTATAAAGGTAGTGCACCCTACTTTTTTAACGTTACTCTTTCTATCTCATTTTTAGCCTACAAACAAACTAGCCATGATAGGACGACGTCTAAAAAAATTTTACTCCAAGTGGCAATAGCACTGCTGGAATCAAAAGAGGAGGGAATTCAAAATAATGACATCGAACAGACAGGACCATCGAACGTAGTTCAACAAGCAAGACGCGCACCAAGACATGACCCATCAGCACGATTATTGCAAGAATTTAAGAAACATAGGTTAGTACCAATTATAACAAATAGAAAGAAAAACATCCTAACCGGATGAGCAGAGTATGCTCTGCAAATAAAAAATGGGGTTATACCCGATAGATTTGCAAATTTTTGTATGTCCCATTACATAAATTACAATGTTTTGAACAGTACCATACGAAAATACAATATTAGAATATATTACTGTTTTTCTGTTTCATGTTTGGGTCGTCTTATTTATGCTGGGTCATATTTAATGTCCTGAATTTCCTGATTTTGTTGCCTATACTTTCGAAAAACCATTAGAAAATAATTGTATTAAACTTTTAACCCAATGTGTTGTGTAAATAATATGTGAAATCGATAAATGAAATTGTTACCGTGAATTATGATTGCTCACATGACTAGTTTTCGGACTTTTTTCAGTTCAAGCAGTGAATATCAGTCCGAGTTACTACCGAAAAACTGCGCGGTGGACAGCGCAGTTTGGCTATCCCGAGCGCGGTGGAATCCGAACGTTTGTCTCTGACGCGCGCGGTCGGCTATGTGTTAAGGAGCCCGTCACTGAAAAGAATACTAATTTATTTCTCTGATCACGAAAATATGCTGTGGACACTGCGGAACGTACGGGCTTCGGTGAAGAGTTAGACCATATACCAATAGGTAACGCTCTCAAACTGTTCGCCGCTCTACTTTAATATTCAACCCCTGAATTAAGGTGTCTATTGCCAAAACTGTTCAGCTGACTTAATCCCGGAATACCTGGTTTGCCTCGCGGAAAGACAGGATGGTTGTAGCTATTGACTCCGCCGTTCGATTCTCAAAGAAGGTGATAACGTTCCCGTACGGTTTTACCCTCCATCTTCTAATTTATACATGAAGATAAGGTGCCCGTCGTTATAATGAATACTAATTTCTTTCTCTGAACACGAAGTTACGCTCTCGATACAGCGGGTTAGTTTTTCGTAGGGTAAGGTCTTCGGTAAGGCTTTTGATGTTCTAGCAAATGGTAACGTTCTCGAACGGTTTGTCGCTCTATTTTAATGTTCAGTCCGCGAATTATGCTGTATATTGGCAATACTGTTCAGCCAATTAGCACCCGTAATACCAGGATTAGCTTTCCGAATGACTGGATATGTGAACCTATTAAATTATACGTTCGACTCTCAAAGCGCGAAGTAACGGTCTCAAACGGTATAACACTCGAACACCTAACTCATAGACGTCGTTATTCCGCCCGTAATGAAAATCTATCTTAATTTGATCCATTGAAGTCGATGTCACACTCACGATACAGCGGGTTAGTATTTGGGAAGGAAAGGCGGTCTGTGAAAGTTTGACACCATACCAGTAGGTAACGATCTACAAAGGTATGACTCTTTACTCTAATATTTATACCGTGAAATAGGGTATCTAATGCCCATACTGAGCAACTAATTTCTCCCGGCATACCTGCTTTGTCTCTCAATATCACAGTATGGGTGAAGATATTGCCTCAGTCTTTCTATTGTCATCGAATGTGGTAATGTTCTCGAACGGTTTGACTTTCGGTTTTGCTATTCATGCATGAAAATACGGTGTCCGTCTGCTGAAATGTCCACTACTTTATTTCCGTCAACAACGAGCAAGACGTTCTCTATAGCGGGTTAATATTCTCGGCGGGTAAGGTATTCGGTAGGAAAAATGACTTTATACGAATTGGTTATTACATCCGAGGGTTTGTCGCTCTACATTAATATTCAAACCGTGAATTAAGGCGTCTATCGAGAATACTTTTCTGCTAATTCACTCCCGCACAACTTGGTCTGGCACAGGGAATCAAAGGATAGGTGAAGCTATTGATATAGCCGTTCGTCCGTCTAAGAAGGTGGTGGCGTTCTCAAACGGTTTGGCCCTCGATCTTCTAATTCGCACATGAAATAAAGGTGCCCGACTCTGAAATGTATATCATTTGTATCTCCGAACACAAAGTTATACTTTTGACACAGCGAGTTTGGTTCTCGGAAGGTAATGTCTTCCGTAAAAATTTACTCTATAGGAATTGGTAATGTTCCCCGACCCTTGGACTCTCTACTATAATATACATAGCCTGAATTAACGGCTCTATTGCTAATGCTATTCAGCGGGTTTACTCCAGGAATGAATCGTTCGAATCTCGGGATAACAGGATATGTGAAGCTATTGACTTAGCCCTTCGACTCGCAGAGGGGGTGGTAACGTTTTCGAACGGTTTGGCGCTCGATCTTCAAATGCATACAAGAAATTAAGGCGCCCGCCACAGGAAGGAAAACAAATTTTTTTCTCTGTACACGAAGTTATACTCTCGATGTAGCGGGCTATGTTCTTGGATGGTAAGGTGTTCACTAAAGCCTTCGACATTATTCCAATAGGTAACGTTCTACAAGGGATAGACTCCGCACCTGAATATTCATACCGTGAATTCAGGTGTCCATTACGAACACGGTACTCTTTGTTGACTTTCGGAGTGCCTGGTTTGTCATTCGGAATCACGGAACAGGTGAAGCTACTGTCTTATCCGTGCGACACTCAAAGGAGGCGATAACGTTCTCGAACGGATGCACCCTCAATCTTCTAATTCATACAGGAAATTATGATGCCAGTCACAAAAATGTTAACTAATTTCTGCCATTGAGCACCATGTTATACTATCGATATATCGCGTTATGCTTTCGGAGGGTAATGTTTTCAGTAACAAGTTTGTCTTCATACTAATTGATACCGTTCTCAACAGGAGTGACGCCCTACATGCATATTCACACTGCGAATTAAGGTGCTTAATGTCAATACCATTCAGCGGACTTACTCCCGGAATTCGTGGTTTGACTTTTGGATATACTGGATACGTGAAGCTATTAGCATAGCATGTCGTCTCTCACATAAGGTGGCAACGTTTGCGAGCGGTTTGACACTCGATCGTCTGACTCATACATGATGTTAAGGTGCCCGTTGCTGAAATAAATACGAATTTCGTTCTCTGAGCGCGAACTTATACTCTCGATGAAGCCGGTGTGGTTCGCGGAAGGTTAGGTCACCGATAAAACATTTGAAGTTATTGCAATTGGTAACCTCCTCAAACGGTCGGACGCTCTTTTTTAATATTGAATCCGTGGTTTATGTTGTATATTGCCAATACTGTCCAGCGGATTTACATCCGAAATACCTAATTTTACACTCGGAATCACAGGATAGGGGTAGCTACTGACTTAGCCGTTCGTCTCAAAATGAAAGTGCTAACGTTCCCGAAGCATTTGACTCCTGATCTTCTAATTCACGCATGAAATTCTGGTGGGAGTCACTGGAATGTATACTAGCGTGTTCCTCTGAACACGGTGTTATGCTCTCGTTACAGCGGGTTAGTTTTCGGATGGTAAAGCATTCTGGTTAAAGTTTGACCCTACATCTATAGGTGACGTTCTACAACGGTATGATGGTCTACCTTATTACCCACAGCGTGAATTATGGTGTCTATTGCCAATACTGCTTAGCGTATTTACTCCCGGAATGCATGGTTTGACTCTCGGCGTAACAGCATCGGTGAAGGTATTGACTTCGCCGTGCGAATAGCAAATAGGCTGGTAACGTTTTCGAAAGGAATGATCCTCGGTCTGCTAAATCATACATGAAATTAAGTTGCCCGTAACTAAAATTGATATTATTTTGCTTCTCTGACCACGAAGTCATTCCCGCGATAGGGCCGGTTTGCTTCTCATAAGGTACGGCCTTCGGTGAGAATGCAGATTGTATACCAATAGGTAACGATTTAGAACTCTTTCACCGTGCACTTTAATATTTGTACCGGGAATTAGGGCATTAATGCCATTTATGTACAGCGGATTTTCTCCCAGAATACATGGTTTGATTCTCGGAATCACAGGGTAGGTCATGCTATGGCAACCGTTCGAATCCCATGGAAGGTGGTAATGCTCTCGAGCAGCTTGTCCCTCAATCTTATAATTCATACATGAAATTAAGCTGACCGTCACTGAAATGAAGACTAATTTCTTTATCTGAACATGAAGTTATACTCTCGACACGGGGGGTGAGTTTTTCGGAGGGTTAAGTCTTCAGTAATACGTATGACGTTATACGAGTTGGTTAAGATCTCAAAAAGATTGGCGCTCTATTTTAATATTCAAATCGTGAAATAAGGTGTCTCATACCAATACTGTTCCGCGAACTTTCTCCCGGAATACCTGGTTTGATTCTCCGAACCACTGGGTATGTGAACCTCTTGACTTAGACCTTCGTCTCTCACAGAAGGTGGTAACGTTCTAGAGCGTCTTGACAATCGACCTTCTAAATCATGCATGAATTTAAGGTGCCGTTCCTAAATTGTATACTAATGTGTTTCCATATACACGTAGCTATACTCTCGATACGGCTGGTTCGATTCTCCGAAGGTAAGTCGATCGGTAAAGTGTTTGACTCCATACCAATAGGTAACGTTCTTTAATTATTTATCGATCTACTTCACTATACAAACCGTGAATTACGTTGTCTATTTCCAATACTGCTCCGCGGATTAGCGCCCGGAAAACCTGGTTTCTGTCTCGGTATCATAGAGTAGGTAAAGCTAATAACTAATGCGGTCGATTCTCAACTGATGTCGTTACGTTCACGAACGGTTTTACCCTCGATCTTCTAATTTATACACGAATTTACGGTGCCGACACTGAAATGGATATTAGTGTGTTTCTCCAAACACGAATTTATACTCTCGGTACGGCGGGATATCTTCACGGACGGTAAGGCTATCTGTAAAGGTTTGACTTTGTTGCAACTGGTAACAATCTCAAACGGGTTGAGACTTCATTTTAATATTCAACCCGTGGAGTAAGGAGTCTATATCCAATACTCTTCAGTGGATTTACTTCTGAAATGCCTAGTTTGACTCTCTGAATCGCAGGATACGTGGAACTATTGACTTACCGTTCGTCTCTCATAGAAGATAGCAACGGTCTCGAACGGTTTGACTATCGAACTTCTAATTTATACATGAATATATGGTGCCCGTCACTAAAATGTATACTATTTCGCACCTATGAACACGCTGTTATACTCTCGGAGCAGTGGGACAGTTTTTCGGGGGGTAAGGCATTCGGTAAAAAGTTTGACGCTATACGAATATGTAAAGCTCTACAAACGTGTGACGCTCTACTTTAATATTCAGACCATGAATTAAAGTGTCCATTGGCAATACTGCATTCTAGATTGTCTCCCGGAATACCTGGTTTGACTGTCGGAATAACAGGATCGGTGAAGGTACTGACTTAGCCGTTTGACTCTGAAAGGAGGTTGCATCCGTCTCGAACAGTTTGACTCAGACTTTCTTGCTCATGCATGAAACTGAGGTGCCCGTCAGCGAAACGAATACTAACTAGTTTCTCTCAACACGAAGCAAGACACACCCTGCTGCCGGTTATATTCTTTGAAGGTAAGGTACTCTGTAAGAAGAATGACTTTCTACCAATCTGTAATGGTCTCTGACGGTTTGACTATCTACCGTCGTATTCATACCATGAGTTAAGGTGTGTTTTGGCATTACTGTTAAGGGGAAAAACACTCCTGCAATACATGTTTGGCTCTCGGAATCACAGGATAAGAGAAGCTACAGACTTGGCCGATGGACTCTCAATGAAGATATTTTGTTATCTGTTCGCATCACAATGGATGTGGTCACGATCTCGAAGAGTCTGACATTGGATCTTCGAATTCACATATGACATTATGGTTCCCGTCATTAAAGTTTATACTAATTTTTATCCCTGATCACGAAGTTATACTGTCGATACAGCAGGTTATCTTCCCGGAAGGTTAGGTATTCTGTAAATGGTTTGCCTCTATACCAGTCGGTAACGTTCTACAACGGAATGACTCTGTACTTTACTATTTACACTCTGAATTAAGGTCTCTATTGCCAATACTATACTCCAGATAGGCTCTCGGATTTTCAGTTCCGTCCTCCAGAATATCAGGATAGGTGAAGCAACTGACTTAGCAGTACTACTCTCAAAAAAGTTGCTAAGGATTTCGAAGACTTTGACTCTCGATTTTGCTATTCAAACGTGAAACTGAGGAGTCTACCTGCTGAATTGGCTAGGCATTTCTTTCCGTGGATACTAAGCTAAAATCTCGATACAACGGGTTAGGTTCCCGGAAGATAAGGTATTGCATAGAAATTATTACTTTATTATGATTGATAATGTCTCCGGCGGTTTGACTCATTATCTTAATATTTATACTGTAAATTATGGTATGCATGACCAATACTCTTCAGCGGATGTACTCCCGGAGTACCTGGTTTGACTCTCGCAAGCACAGGATATCTGAAGCTACTGACTTGGTTGTTCGACTCACAAAGAAACTGTTGTTTTAGCTATTCCAATATCAAAGAATGTGGTCACGTTCTCTAACGGTTTGCCCCTCGATCTCCTCATTCATACACGAAGATAAGGTGCACGTCACTGAAATGAATACCAATATCTTTTTGTGAACACAAAGTTATACTCTCGATGCAACGGGTCAGGCTCTAGGAAGGTAAGGCCAACTCTAAAACGTCTGTCCTTATACAAATTGGTAACGCACTCAAAAGGTTTGACGCTCCACTTTAGTATTCGAGCCGTGGAGTAAGGTATCCACTGTTAACACTGTCCTGCGGATTTACTCCCGTATTACCAGGTATGACTCTCGGAATCACAGGGCAGGTGAAGCTATTGACATAGCTTTTCGAATATCAAAAAATGGAGGTAACGTTCTCGAACTGTTTGGACCCTCTATCTTCTAATACATACATGAAATTAAGCTGCTCGTCAATCAAATGTATACTAATTTGTTTCCTTGGACTCGAAATTATTATTTCGATGCAGCGAATTATATTCTCGGATGGTATGGCCTTCGGTAAAAAGAGTGACTCTATACCAATTGATAATGGACTCCGACAGTCTGACTCTCCACCTTAATATTCATACCCTGAATTATGGTATCAATTGCCTATATAATTCAGCGGATTGACTCCCGGAATATCTGATTAGGCTGTCGGAATCACAGGAGCGGAGCAGCTATAGTCATAGCCGTTCTACTCCCAAAGAATGTGGGGAACTTCTCGAACGGCTTGACTACTGATTATTCTATTCCTACACGAAAGTAATGTGTCCGACTGCAAAAATATCTACTAACATGATTCCGTGAGCACTAAGCGTGACATTCGCTATTGCGTAATATGTTCTAGGATGGTAATATATTCTGTGAAAGGAAGGACAATTTACCAATTAATAATGATCTCCAACTGTTTGACTCCCGACTTTAATATTCCTAACTAAAATTAAGGTGTCCATTGCCCATACTGAACAGCGGATTCACTCCCGGAATATCCGTCTCGAATCTCGAAATCACAGGATAGGTGATGCTAATGACATAGCTGTGCGAATCTCACAGAACGTAGTATCGTTCTGGAACAGTATGCTTACCCATCATCTTATTTATACATGAAATTAAGACGACCGTCACTAAAATGTATGCTAATTCGTTCCGTTGAACACGCTGCTATACTGTCGATACAGCGGGCTAGGTTTTCGGCGGGTATGGACTTCGGTGAAACGCATGACTCTATACCAATTGGTGATGTTTTCCAACGGTATGGCGCTGGATCCTCTTATTCATACCTGAAATTAAGGAGCCAGCCACTAGAATATAAACTAATTTGTAACTCTGATCACGAAGTTATACTCCCGATGCAGCGGGTTAGTTATTCGGAAGGTAAGGTCTTCGCTAAAACGTTAGACATTATACCTATTGGTAACGTTCTCAAACAGTTTGACGCTCTATATTAATATTGAAACTGCGAAATAAGGTGTCTACTCCCAATTGTGATTAGTGGACTTACTTCTTGGTTTTCCTGGGATGTCTCTCGGAATCACGGATAAGTGATGTTATTCATTTGGCCGGTCGATTATAAAAGGGGGCGTTAATGTTCATGATCAGTCTGTGTCCCGATCTTCTAATCTGTGCACGAAATTACGGTGCCCATCACTAAAATGTCTACTAATTTTCTACTCGGAACAGGAAGTAATACCCTCAATATAGCGGGCTAGCTTCTCGGAAGGAATGGCCTACGGTAAAAAGTTAGAATGTATACGAATGGGTACAGTTCCACAATGGCTTGGCCTCCTGCTTTAATATTCGAATAGTGAATGATGGTACGGCAGATAGAGCAACACTACTGTATGATCTCCATTAATTTCATAAGACATGATTTTGAACCGCAAACAATTCTTTATGATTTTTATATTTATATACATACACTGAAATTTACTGTTATGGTGATTACAATTTTTTTCCAATTTGTCTATTGTTAGTTGAAAAAATTGTATTTCTGCATACAAGAGTCTTTGGAACTAGTTCAGCGCATGTTTATGACATTAGTTTGTTAAACTTACTGTTATTTTACATGATTGTCTGTATACGTACCTACGGTTCCAGAGCGACACGCCTGGAGCGGGCAAGTAGTTGCGTACGGTGGACAGGCGCGAGACTACTATATGGCATTGGTTAACTTCTTTAGGCTTGATATTGTAACGTAAGCACTCCTTCGCTGTATCGTATTTATTTCGACATACTGTAATTTACTGTTATAATATTTTCGATGCTTTTCAAAATTTCATATTTTTACATCAAAAATTGTACTTTATAGGTATAGTGCCCATGGAAATAGTTGATTGCACGTATATGAAAATATTTCGATAAATTTGTTGTTGTTTAAATGATAATCTGTAAATGTACTTATGTTTCCGGAGTGATACGGCTGGACTGGTCTTGTAGGTGCGCACGGCAGATAGGTGCGGCATACTGGATCATCTTCGTTAATTTCTGTAACCCATGATTTTAAACTGTATGCATTCTTTCCCAATTTGTTCAATTATTTTATACTTTCTTTAATTTACTGTAATGATATTTTCGATTTATTTTTTAAAATTATCAATTCCCATTGTAAGAAATTGTATTTCCTGTTAAAACCGCCGTTTGAAATTGGTGAGTGTACGCTTATGACATTATTTTGTTTAACTAATTGTTATTGTGTATGATCGTCTGTATGCGTACCTAAGCTGACGGAACATCACAACTGGAGTGCACTTGCAGTTGCGTTCGGTATTGCGGAACGACAATACCCTATGTACATTCTTAGTTTCTTTATCCTTAATATTGTACCGTAAGGATTCATTCGCAGTTCTCGATTTACTTCAACATACTATAATTAACTGTTATAAATTCAATTTTTTTTCAAAGTAGTCAACTTTCAGTATATATGATTGTATTTCCTAGTAAAAGTGTCTTTGGAATTTGCTGGGGGTACGTTTAAGACATTATTTAGGTCAATTTGTTGCCTGTATTATTTGATTGCCTGTACACGTACCTACGCTGCCGGTACGACACGAATGTGGATGCATTGTAGTTGCGTAGGCAGTTCGGAAGCGACAATAGCGTATGGACCTTGTCTCTTCTTTATCCTTACCAATGTACCGTAAGCATTGATAGGCTGGATTCTATTTATTTCTACTTACTGCAATTTACATTTAGGATATTTTCGATTTTTTTCATAACTTCTAGTCTTTAATTTCAGAAACTGTATTTCTCAGAAAAAGTGTCAATGGAATTTGTTGAGTGCACGTTTGACGAGATATTTTTCTAAACCTATCGTTGTTTTACATTATTGGACGTATAGGTGCCAACGCAGCCGAATCAACATGACTGGCGAGGTCTTGTTGTCGCGAACGGCTGATCGAAGCGGCACAACTGGATGGTCGTTGTTAATTCCTTTAGAAACAATGTTGTATCGTATTCAGTCTTTCGCAATTTTCTGTTTATTTAGAAATACCGTAATTTATTCTTACGATATCCTTAATTTCCTCCGATGTTTCCAATTTATAATTAAAAAAATTGTATTTCTTATTAAAAGTATAATTGGAATTATTTGAGTGTACGGTTGTTATAATATTTTGCTATACTTTCTGTTGTTTCATACGGTTGCCTGTATGCGCAACTACGCTTTCGGAAAGACACGGCTGTAGTGGCTTTGTCGTTGCGTATGGCAGATCAGAGCGGCATACTCGATGGTCTTCGCTTTCTCGTGTAACAATGGTACAGATCCCAATACAAATAAATGAAAAACTGGGAAAAAATTCTTACTGTACAATATCAACGTTAAAAACATTATCGTAGCGTCCCTTCGTTCCGTCGTAAGCAACTGCAAGACCTCGCCAGTCGTGTCGCGCAAACGGCGTAGGTATGCATATAGACAATCATATAATGTAACAACAAGCTTGACAGAAAATTTTCATATATGTTCACTGAACTATTTCCATGGACATGTTTACTAATAATTACAAATCCCTAAACAAAAATTTATAATTATCACATGTCGAAAATACCATATAAGTGGATTACAGCAAATGAAATTTAATACATGACTACGAAAGAATTAATATTGTACAATATTAAGGTTAAAAATATATGCAAAGAGCATACAGCAGTGACGTACCGTTCTAATGATCGCTACTGCAAGACCATAGCAGCCGTGCCGGCCAATAAAACAGATGCGTATAGATACAATCGTACAAAACACCCAAGAACTTAATATAATGTCATAAACGTACGCACAAATAATTCCAACGACACTTTTATTAAGAAACTCAACTTTTTGAACAAAGATTACGAAATTCTAAAAAAAATCGAAAATATGATAACTGTAAATTACAGCATGCTAAAATAAAAACAAAGCTGCGTAAGAATGCGTGCGGTACAATATTATGGATAATGAAGTCAACAAAGACTATCCAGTACTCCCCACCGATCTGCTGCACGAAACTACAAGACGTCGCCAGTGGTGTCTCTCTGACAATGTAGAAGCGTATGCCATCAGTCATTCAAAATAACAAAGAATTTAACAAAATATTGTTTCAAACGTACACCTAATTTATTCCAAAGGCACTTCTGATAAGCAATGCAGTCTTTTGACTAAAAATTTGAAATTTGAAAAAAAAAAATCGAAAATATGACATTACTATATTGCAGTATATATGAATAAATGGAGAACTGGGGAAATATGCATGTGGAACAAAATGAAAGTTTAAGAAATTAACGCAGACTATGAAGTATTGCCGCTACGTTATGCCGTACGCAACTACTAGGCCCCGCCAGGCGCGTCGTTCCGGAAACGTAGGTATGTATGCAGACTCTCGCATAAAATAACAGTAAGTATAACAATATAATGTCATAAACGTACACTCAATTAATTCCAAAGACCCTTTTCCTATAAAATTCAATTTTTGAAACTGAAAATTGAAAATACCACAACAGTAGATTACAGCATTTATAAATAAATGGAAGATTGGGACAAAATGCATACGGTACTATAGCAAGGTTAGAGAAATTCGCGAAGACCATCCAGTGATGACGCTTCGATCTACGGAAACAACTACAAGGCTAACTCTCAATCGCGTCGCGAATTGCAGCGTAGGAGTGTATATAGAAATTCATATAAAATAACAATAAGTTTAACAAAATAATGTCACAAACGTATACTCAGGTAATACCGACGACACTTTTACTAAGAATTACAAACCTTTAAAGGAAAAATTTATAATTTTGAAGAAATCGAACATGCCATAACAAGTAAATAACAGTGTATGAAAGTAAATAGATGACTAAGAAAGAATGCATACGGTCCAATATTAAGGTTAAAATTATTAAAGAAGACCATACGACGGTGTGGCTTCGATGCACCGAACGCAACTACAAGATCACTACAGTCGTGTGGCTCGGGAATCGTTGGTACGTATATAGACAATCATATAAAATGGCAGTATGATTTACAAAATAGTGACGTCAATGTACACTGAACTAATTCCAAAAGCACCTTCCTAATAAATACAATTTATTAAACCAAAAATTGAAAATTTCAAAATAATCGAAAATATCATATCATTAAATTACATTATGTATAAGTCAATGGAAAGCTACGCAAAAATGCACACTGTACAATATTATGGTTGTAGAAATTAACGAGGACCATACAGTATGCCGCGCCGATCTGCCTTTCGCAACTGCAAGACCACTCTTGTCGAGTCGCTCGGGAAGCGTTGATACGAATTACAGACATTTGTATAAAATAACAGTATGTTTGAGAAAATATTGCCAAAAAAGAACAATGTGCTAATTCCAATGACACTTTTCCTAAAAACTATATTTTGCATATTAAAAACTGGTAATTATGAGAAAAATCGAAAATGTCGTAACTGTTAATTACAGTATGTAGAAATAAATGTATATCCGAGATGCAATGCTTGCAGTACAATATTGAGGTTAATCATATTAACGAAGACCATACAACAGTGTGGCTCCGATCTACCGGTCGCAACTACTAGAACACAACAGTCGAGTCACACCGGATGCGTATGTACGAATACAGACAATCCCTTAAAGCAACAATAAGTTTAACAAAATAATGTCATTAAGGTAAGCACATATAATTCAAAGGAACTTAACATTATCAATACATTTTTGGGAGTTAAAAACTGGAAATATTGAAAAAAATCGGAAATGGGATAAGAGGAAGTTACAGTATGTATTAATAAATGGGAGCTGGGAAAAATGCGTACTGGCCAGAATGAGGGCTAAAGATAATATCGAAGATCTTCCAGTAATGTCGCTCCGATTGTCCGCTTGCAACTACAAGGCCACTCCAGTCGCATCGCGCCGGAAGCGTAGGTTCGGTTACAGATAATCGTAAATGATAGCAATAAGTTTAACAAAATGAAGTCATCAATGTACACTCATCTAATTCCAGCGGCACTATTACCAAGGAATACAATTTTTGAAAATAAAAATTTGAAATTTTGAAAAGATTGAAAATATCACAACAATAAATTACAGTATGCATAAATGAATGGAAGACTGGGAAAAATGCATACAGTACTATATCAAGGTTAAAGAAATTAACAAAGCGCATCCAGTAGTGCCGCTCCAATCTGCTCTACGCAACTGCAATACGTCGCCAGTCGCTTCGCTCCGGCATTGTAGTTACGTATACAGACCATGAAAAGATAACATAAGGCATAACAAATTATTATCATAAACGTACACATAACTAATTCCAAAGAAAGATTTCCTATGAAATTCAATTTTATAAATTAAAATTGGAAATTATGAAAAAAGTCGAATAATCATAACAGTAAATTGCAGAATGTAAAAGTAAACAGAAATTTGCGAAAGATTGCATGCGGTACAATATTGTAAAAGGTTAACGAAGACCATCCAGTAGAGCCGCTTCGATCTGGCGTTCGCAACTGCACGTCCTCGACAGTGGTGCTGGTCCGGGAGCGTAGGTTCGCATACTGTCTATATAGACAGTCATATAAAATAGCAATATATAACAAATAAATGACATAAGCGTACACTCAAGTAATTATAAAGACACTTTTATTACGAAATGGAATTTCTTATAATAAAAATTGAAAATTTGGAAGAAAATCGAAAATATTAGAACAGTAAATTTCAGAATGTATAAATAAAATAAAAATTGGGGGAAAATGCATAGAAATAAACAGGAAACTGCGAGTGAATGGTTACGGTACTATATTGAGTATATTGAACATAACATAGATCATACAGTCGAGTAGCTTCGACCTACCGAACGCAACTACAAGGCCACTCCATTCGTGTTGCTGCTGAGGCGTAGGTTTATATTCAGACAATCACATTATACAACACAAAATTAATCAAAATATTTGCATAAATGTAGACTTATCCAATTGAAAAGGCGCTTTCGCTATGAAGAACAAATTTTTAATTTAATAATTGGAAATTATGAAAAATTCGAAAATAGCGTAACCGTAATATACGGCATGTATAAATAAATGGTACTGTATTATGGTTAAAGAAATTAACGATGCTCATAGAGTAGTGTCGCTGCGATATACCAATCGCATCTACAAGACAACTCCACTCGTGTTGCGCTGGAAGCGAGGTACGGCTACAGACAATCATATAAAATAACAACAAGCATAATGAAATATTGTCATAATCGTAAACTCAACTAATTTACAGGCACTTTTACTAAGAAATACAATTTTTTGGCCTAAAAATTCAAAATTCTGAAAGAAATCGAAATTATGAAAACAGTAAATTACAGTGTGTACAAATAAATGGAAAATTGCTTAGGATTGCATACGGTACCACGTCACGTTGAGGAAATTAATGAATATCATACAATAGTGTCGCTCCCATCTACCATACGCACCTACGAGGTCATTCCAGTCGTTTCTCTGCACAAGCGTAGGTACGTATGCAGACAACGATACAATATAACCACAACAATAGCAAAATAATGTCATACACATAAGCTCAACTAATTCAGAAGACATTTTACTAGGAAATACAATCTTTAATCTAAAAACAGTATATTTCGAAAAATGTCTAATATATCATAATAGTTATTTACAGTTGGTGCAGGTGATTTGAAATCAGGGGAAATATGCGTACGGTTCAATACATGGTTAAAGAAATTAACAATGACCATACAACACTCTCGGTCCTATCTAACGGACGTTACTACATGAGCACTCCAACCGCGTCGCTCCGGAAGCGTTGATACGCATACAGCCAATTGTATAAAATAACAATGAATTTAACAAAATATTATTACAAACGCTCACTCTACTAATTCCATGGCACATGATCTAAAAAATACAATAATTTATACAAAAAGTTGGACGTTTTGGAAAAAATGGGAATGATCATAACCGGAAATTACACTATGTATAAATACATGGAAAACTGGGGAAATATGACAACGGTACGAAATTAAGTTTGAACAAATTAACAAGGACCTCCCAGTATACCGCGCCGATCTGGCATAAGCACTGCAAAACCACTCCAAGCGTATCGCTACGGAAGCGTAGATACCCATACAGACAATCATATAATATGAAATTAATTTTAACGAAATGACGTCATAAACGTATACTCAAATAATTCCATAGACGCTTCTCCTAAAGAAATACAATTCCTGATATTATAGAATAGAACTTTTAAATAAAGTCGACAACATCATAGCAGTAAATTACAGTATGTACAGATAAATAATAAACTGCAGATAAATGCGTACGGTACAATATTAAGGTTAGTGAAATCAACCACGACCATGCAGTAGTGACGCTCCTGTCTTCCCAACGCACTTACAGGTCCGCTTCAGTTGTGTGGCACTGGCGCCGTAGGTACGTATAGTGATAATTATATAAAATGACAAAGAACATAACAGAATATTCTAATAAATGTAAACTCAACTAATTCCGTAGACACTTTTCCTAATAAACACAGTCTTTGATTTTAAAAACTGGAAGTTATGAATCAAATCGAAAATATCGTAGAAGTAAATTGCAATATGTGTTAATAAATGGATGGCTGGGATAAAATGCATACGGCACAAGGAAATTAACGAGGACCAACTAGTAGAGTCGCTTCGATCTGTTGCACGCATATACAAAATAACTCCTACCGTGTAGTTTCGGAAGCGTAGGTACGTATACAGACAATCATATGAAATAACAATATGTTTAACATAATAATGTCATCATCATACATTCACATAGTTCCAAAGACACTTTTACTATGGAATACAATATTATAACCTTGAAATTGATAATGCTTAAAAAATCGGATATATCATAACAGTACCAAACAGTATCTATAAATAAATGATCAACTAGAAAAAAGTGCATACGTTACATAATCAAGGCTAAAGAAATTAATGTAAATCATACAGTAGTGACTCTCCGAAATACCGAACCCAACTACAGGACCACTCCAGCCGTCTCATGCATGACACTCAGGTACGTACGAAGTTAGTCATATGAAGTAACAATAAGATTGAGATGATATATTCATAAACGTACACTCAACTAACGCAAAAGACAATATTATTAAAGAATACAATTCTCAAAATTGAAAATTCACAATTTTGAAAAAAAAATTGAAGATATGAATGCAGTAAATTACGGTATCATTAAATAAATGGATGACCGGGCTTAAATGCATACCATACAAAATTAAGTTTAACGAAATTAACTATGACCCTCCAGTAGTGCCGCTTCGATCTGTCGTACGCAAATACAGGACATCGCCATTAGTGTCGCTCCGGCAGCGTAGGTACGTATACAGACAAACGTATTGAATACGAATAAGGTCAACAAAATAATGTCATAAATGTAGACACAACAAATTCCAAAGGTGCTTTTACTATGAAACACAATTTTTTCAACGAAAAATTGAAAATATCAAAGAAAATCGAAAATATCGTAACAGTAAATGACAATATATATAAGCAAATGCAGACTCGAAAAAATTCATGCGGTACAACATCTAGGTTAGAGAAACTAACGAAGATCACACAGTACTGCTGCTTTCCTCTGCCATACGCAACTACGAGACTTCGTCAGTGGTGTCTCTCAGGCAATGTAGAAGCGTATGCCAACAGTCATTCAAAATAACAAAGAATTTAACAAAATTTTGTTCCAAACGTACACCTAATTTATTCCAAAGGCACTTCTAATAAGCAATGCAATCTTTTGACTAAATATTTAAAATTTGGTAAGAAAAAATCGAAAATATGACATTACTATATTGCAGTATATATAAATAAATGGAGGACTGGGGAAAAATGCATGTGGTACAAAATGAAGGTTAAGAAATTAACGCAGACCATGAAGTAGTGCCGCTACGTTATGCCGTACGCAATTACTACGCCCCGCCAGGCGCGTCGTTCCGGAAACGTAGGTATGAATGCAGACTCTCGCATAAAATAGCAGTACGTATAACAATATAATGTCATAAACGTACACTCAATTAATTCCAAAGTCCCTTTTCCAAAAAAATACAATTTTTGAAACTAAAAATTGAAAATACCACAACAGTAGATTACAGCATGTATAAATAAATGGAAGATTGGGACAAAATGCATACGGTACTATAGCAAGGTTAGAGAAATTAGCGAAGACCATCCAGTGGTGACGCTTCGATCTACGGAAAGGAACTGCAAGGCTAACTCTCAATCGTGTCGCAAATGGCAGCGTAGGTGTGTATAGAGAAATTCATATAAAATAACAATAAGTTAAACAAAATAATGTCACAAACGTATAATCAAGTAATACCGACAAAACTTTTACTAAGAATTACAAACCTTTAAGGCAAAATTTATAATTTTGACGAAATCGAACATGCCATAACAAGTAAATAAACACGAAACACGAAGTTATACTCTCGGAAGTGCGGGATAGCTTCTCGGAAGGTAAGGCTTTCGGCAAAATGATTGTATCTATATCAGTGGGTACCGATCTGCAACGAGTTGACGGCCTGCTTTACTAATGATATCGTGAATTAAGGTGTCTATTGCCATTACACTTCAGCGGACTTTCTCCCAGAATACCTGGTTTGGCTCTCCGACTCACAGGATAGGTGAAGCTATTGACTTAACCGTTCGTCTCTCACAGAAGGTCGTAGCTTTCTCGAACGGTGACCGTCGAACTTTCAATTCATACTTGATATTTAGCTGCCCGTCACTCAAATGTATACTATTCATTTTTCATGTCACGAAGTAATACTCTCGATACAGCGGGATACGTTCTCAGAAGGTAATGTAGTCAGTAAAAAGAATGACTTTTTAATAATTAGAAATGTTCTGCGACAATTTGACTCCGTACTTTCATGCTCATGCCGTGAATTTTGGTGTGTGTTGCCAATGCTGTACAGCGTATGTACTCCTAGAATGCCTGGTTTCACTCTCAGCATCTCAGGATAGGTGAAGATATACACCTATCCGTTCGTCTCTCAGAGAGGTTGGTAACGTTATCGAGCGGTTTCACCATCGATCCTTCAATTCATTTATCAAAATATGGCGTGCCTCTGCTTTAGTGTCTGCTAATTTGTTTCCGTGAGCACTAAGAATGACAATAGCTACAGCGGGTTAGGTTCGAGGAGGTAATGTATTCGGTGAAAAGGATGATTGTATACCGATTGGTAATGATCTCCAACGGTTTGACGTTCGACTTAAATATTAACGCCGTGAATTAAGATGACTATTGCCAATACTGAACAGGGGACTGACTCCCGGTATACCCGTTAAGACAATCGGAATCACAGAATAGTTGTTGCTATTGATCTAGGAGTTCGGATCTCGAAGAAGGCGGTGACATTGTGGAACGGTTTGGCCCTGTCTTTTCTAATTGGTACACGAAATTACGGTGTACGCCGCTAGAATGTATACTAATTTGTCTCCTTGGACTCGAAATTATTATCTCGATGCAGCGAGTTATACAAATTGATAATGGTCTCCGACAGTCTGATTGTCCACCTTAATATTCATACCCTGAAATATGGTATCAATTGCCTATATAATTCAGCGGATTTACTCCAGTAATGATTTATTTAACTCTCGGAATCACAGGGTCGTTG
The DNA here is from genome assembly GCF_051020765.1 of Lasioglossum baleicum. Classification (NCBI taxonomy): domain Eukaryota; kingdom Metazoa; phylum Arthropoda; class Insecta; order Hymenoptera; family Halictidae; genus Lasioglossum; species Lasioglossum baleicum. The sequence goes on from NW_027470193.1 coordinate 36,535, forward strand.
AAGCTTCTGCCGTAGCTATGCGAGACTCTATGGAGGTGGCCACGATGTCGGACGGTATAACTATCCATCTTCTAATTTATGAATGAAACTAGGGTGCCCGTCAGTAAAGGTATACTAGTTCATACCTCAGAAGAGGGTGTTATACTCCCGATGCATCGAGTTAGTTTTTCTGAGGGCAAGGCATTCTGGAAGTAGTTTGACCCTTCACATATATGTAATGTGCTACATCGGGTTGACGGCGAGTTTTAATATTCAAATTGTTAATTGAGGTGTCAGTTGCCTATAATTTTCAGCGGACTTACTCTCTGATTAGGTGGTATGACTCTCGGAATCAGAGGACAGATGGAGCTACTGACTTATCCGTTCGACTCTCAAAGCGGGTGGTAAAGTTCTCGAACGGTTTCACCATCGATATTCCAATTTATAGTTGAAGATAAGGTGCCGGTCACTGAAAGGAATACTAATTTCATTCTGAGAACACGAAGTTATACTCTCGATAATACGGGTTAGTTTTTCGGAGGGCAAAGTCTTCGGTAAAACTTTTGACTTTATAGCAATTGATTACGTTCTCAAATGGTTTGACGTTCTACTTTACTATTCAAACCGTGAGTTAATGTGACTATTGGCAACAGTGTTCTGCGGATTGACTAGTTGCAATACGTGGTGTGACTATCGGAATAACAGGGTAGGTGAAGCCATTGTCTCAGCTGTTCGGCTCCCAAGGAAAGTAGGGTCATTCTCGAACGATTCGACACTCGATTTCGCTGTTCATTCATGAAAATAACATGTGCTTCTTCTATAATATCTACAGATTCGTTTCCGTAAGCCCTACGTACGATACTCGCTACTGCGTGTTAGATTCCAGGAATGTAAGGTATTCGGTAAAAAGTATGACTGTAAATCAATCCGTTATGTTCTCCATTGGATTGACTCTCTACTCTAATATTCAAACCAGGAAACAAGGTGTCTATTTCCAACGCTGTTCAGCGGATTCACTCCTAGGATACATGGCTCGAGTCTTGGAATTTGATCTACAGGTGCTGCTATTGACTCTGCCGTTCGACTCTCACATAAGGTGGCAACAATCTCGAATGGTTTGACACTCGATATTATAATCCATGCATGAATTTATAGTGCTCGTCAGTAAAATGTATACTTGTTCGTACCTCTGAACACGGTGTTATTCTCTCGATACAACTGGTCAGTTTTTCGGAGGGTATGGCACTCTATTATTAGTTTAACTCTGCACGAAAAGGTAATGTTCTACAACGGCTTAACGGCTTGCAGTAATTTTCAGACCGTGAATTGAATTGTCTATTGCCAAAATACTGCACAGCGCATTTACTCTCGGAGTAGCTAGTTGTCCTCTCGGAATCCCAGGATGCGTGACGCTCTTAACTTAGACTTTCGTTTCCCAAAGAAGGTGGTAACATTCCCAAACCGTTTGCCTCTCGATCTTCTAATCCATAGATGAAATTATGGTGCCCGTCACTAAAATGTAAACTAATGTGTTTCCCTAATCACAAAATTATACTCTTGATAAGGCGGGTTTGGTTCACGGTTGGTGAGGCTTTTTCTAAACATTTTGACATTACATCAATAGGTAAAGTTCTAGAATGGTTTGGCGGGCTATCCTAATATTCATACTGTGAATTAAGATGTCCCTCGCGAGTAGTGTAAAGTGGATTCACTCCCGGAGTACCCTCTTTGTCCTTCGGAATCACATGATGGTTGTAGCTATTGATCTAGAAGTTCTGCTCTCGAAAAAGGTGGCAACGCTGTGGAACGGTTGGACCCTCGCTCTTCTAATCGCTAAACGTAATTAAGGTGTACGTCATTAAAATGTATAGTAATTAGTTTCCTTGCACTCGATATTATTATCTCGATGCAGCGTGCTATATTCACGGAAGGTAAGGCTTTCGGTCAAAAGAATGACTATATACCAATTCATAATGGTATCCAATAGTCTGACTCTCTACCTGAATATTCATACCGTGAATTATGGTGTCAATTGCATATATAATTCAGCGGATTTATTCCACTAATGACTTATTTGACTCTCGGAATCACAAGGTAGACGAAGCTATTGCATTAGCTATGCGACTCTCCATATAGGTGGTAACGATGTCGAACGGTATAACTTTCGATCTCAATACCCATACAAGGTGCTGTCGCTAAATTGAGTATTAATGTGTTTCCCTAAGCAGTACGTTCTACGCTCCATACGGCGGGTTGGCTTTCCGGCCGGTAAGTCTATAGGAAAGAACGTTTCACGTTAAATCAATTGGTAACGTTCTCACACGGTGTGACGCTCTATTTTGGTATCCAATCCGTGAATTAAGGTGTCTATTACCAATACTGTTCAGCGGATTTACTACCGGAATACCTGATTTGACCTCAAAATCGCAGGACAGGTGAATCTATTGACTTAGCCGTTCTCCTCTCACAGAAGGTTGGAACGTTCTCAAGCGGTTTGACTCTCGATATTCTAAGTCGTACACGAACATAAGGTGCCGTAACGAAATTGTATACTAATATGAATCCCTAAACACGTGGTTATACTCTCGACACTGCCGGTTAGCTTCTCAGACGGTAAGGTATTCACTTAAATGTTTGACTGTATAGCAATTAGTAACGTTCGCACAAGGTGTAACTCTCCATTTTAATATTAGCTCCGAGAATTGGTTGGTGTTTCATGGTTGATGTTGGCAATTCACTGTTAATCGGATTTACTCCAGGAATACCTGGTTCGATCCACCGAATGACTGCATAGGTGAAGCTATTGACTTATTCGTTCGACTGTCAAAGAGAATGGTAACGTTCTTAAACGGTTTGTCCCTCCATCTTGTAATTCATGCATGAAGTCAAGGTGCGCGTCACTGAATTGAATAATGGCTTCTCTCTCTCACCATAAAGTTATATTCTCTATGAAGCGGGTGAGGTTCTAGGAATTTAAAGCGATCGGTAAGCGTTTGACACTATATCATTTGGCCACGCCTAAAACAGGTTGTCGCGCTACTTTAATATTCAAACCGCGAATTATGATGTCCATTGCCAATACTGTGCGCCCGATTTACTCCTGGAATGCTGTATTTGAATCTCGGAATCACAGGGGAGCAGAGGCTATTGACTTAGCCGTTCGGCTCTCACAGAAGGTGGTATCGCTCCTGAACGGTTTGACCCTCGGTAATCCAATTCATGTACGAAATTAAGGTGCTCTTCACTAAAATTTATACTCAGTTGTTCATTTGAACACGACGATATACTCTCGGTACAGTAGGTTAGATTCTCGGGCGGTAATGCTTTCGGTAAGACGTATGACTATATTGGCAATTGGTAACGTTCTCAAACGGTTTGACGCTCTACGCTAACTTTCAAAGTGTGAATTACGGTGTCTATTGGCAATACGTTTCTGTGTATTTTCTCCAGGAATGCCAAGTTTGACACTCGGGATCGAGGGATATGTAAAACTGTTGACTTAGCCGTTCTCCACTCACAGGAGGTGGTTACGTTCTGCAAAGGATTGGACACTCGATCTACTAATTCATACATGAAATTAATGTGCCACACATTAAAATGTATACTAATTTACTCCTCTGAACACGAAGATATAATTTCGATAGAGCTGGTTAGCTCGTCGAAACGTGAGGCCTTCGGTGGAATGTTTGATTATATAGTAATACGGATCCTCCTACAACGGTTTGACTCTGATCATTAATATTTATACATTGAAACTGCCTGTCTAATACCAATACTGTTCCGCCGATTTACTCCCGGAATTCTAGCTTTGACATTCGGAATCACAGGATAGGTGAAGCTATTGACTTAGTCGGTCAGCTCACAAACAGGGTGGTAATGCTCTCTATCGGTTCCATCCTCCATCAGCCAATTAGTACATGAAACTAAGGAGCCCGTCACTCAATTGCATAATAGGTTGTTTCTCCTTAAACGAAGTTGTACCCTCGATAAAGCGGTTGACGTTAGCGGTACGTGCGGCCTCGGGTAAAACCATCGACTATATAACAATTGGTAACGTAGTACAACGATTTGATACTGTACATTAGTATTCATACAGTGAAATAAGTTGTCCATTGCCAATACTGTACAGCGGACTTACCTCCGGAATGCCTGGTTTGATTCTGGGTATCACAGGATAGGTGATGCTATTGACGCTTAATTCAGGCATGAAATAATGGTGCCCGTCTCTATAATGTACTGTACTATGTTCCTCTGAACCCGATGTTATACTCCAGATACAGCAGGTTATGCTTTCGGTGGGTATGGTCTTCGATAAAGCGTTTGACATTATACCAATTCGAAACGACATCAAAATTATTTACGGTACACTTTAGCAATCAAACCATGCAATGAAGTGTCTAATGCCAATCCTGTTAATCGGATTCTATCCCGGAATACCTGGTTAGACCCTCGGAATGAAAGGATAGGTAAAGCCATTGACTTAGCCGCCCGACCCCCAAAGAAGTTGCGATCGATCTCGAACTGTTTGACACTAGATTATTCTATTCACACATTTACATAAGGTGGCCCTCTGCTAAAATGTCTAATACTTCGTTTCCGTGAGCCATTAACATGACACTCGCTACAGCTGGTGAGGTTCAAGGAAGGTAAGGTCTTCGGTAACGGGTTTGACTTTATATAAATAGGTAAAGCACCACAACGGTATCCCTGGTTTGACTTACTGAATCACAGGTAGGTGACGTTATTGACTTCGACGGCGTCTCTCAAAGAAGGTGGAAACGTTCATGAACGGTTTGACACCCGAACTTGTAATTCATTTATGGGGTTAAGGTGCCCGTCACTAAAATGGATATTAATTTCTTCCTCTGATCACGATGTTATACTCCCGAAACCGCGAATTTCCTCTTCCGAAGGTAAAGGCATCGCTAATGTGTTTGACTTTATACCTAGTGGCAATGCTCTCAAACGGTTTGACGCATTACTTTTTTTATTGAGAACGTGAATTAAGGTGTCTATTGGCAACATTGTTCTGCGGATTTACTCGAGTAATATCTGATTTGACTCACCGAATTACTGGATAAATGAAGCTATTGGCATTGCCGTCCGCTTCTCACAGAATGTGTCAATGTTCCCGAACGGTTTGACCCTCGGCCTACTAATACACGCATGAATTTAAGGTGCCGTCAATAAATTGTATACTAATATGATCCTCTGAACACGAAGTTATACTCTCGGTGAAGCGTGTGAGGTTCGTGCATGGCTCGGCTTTCGGTAAATCGTTTGACTTTACAAAAATTGATTACGTTCACCAACGGTTTGAAGATCAATTTTAATATTCAGTCCGCGAATTAAGGTGTCTATTGGCAATACTGTTCCGAGAAATTCTTCAAGGAAAACGTAATCTGACTCTCAGAATCACTGGATAGGTAAAGCTATTGCCTTTGCCGTTCTAATCTCAAGTAGGGTGGAATCGTTCTCGAACGGATTGACCCTCGATCTGCTAAGTCATACATGACATGAGGGTGTATGGATTTTGCTCCCTGAACACGAAGTTACACCCTCGATACTGCTGGTTATCTTCTCGGATGCAACGACCTTCGGTAAAGAGTTTGACTCTATACCAATAAGTAGCATTCGTCAACGGTTTGACGCTCGATCTTCTCATCCATACATAATATTGTGTTGCCGCGGACTAAAATGCATAGTTATTTGTATGAAACAAGAAGTCATACTCCCGATACAGCTGGTGCGTTTCTTGGAGGGCAAGGTATCCGGTAAAAAGTTTGACATTATACCAATAGGTAATGTGCTACAACGGTTTGACTGTCTGCTTTAATATTCAGACTGTGAATTAATGATTCTGTTGCCAATACTGCTCAGCGGATTTATTCCCGGAATGCCAGGTTGGA
>NW_027470194.1:0-42419 GCF_051020765.1 Lasioglossum baleicum
GCGATCCGCCGGGGACACCGATTTCATGGGTGACCGAAAGGCCGTGCCTGACTTCCAAGGGCTCCCATATGGTGCGGAGAGGATGGTCGCCGTGCGGTTTTATTGGTGAAAATCCCACCTACCCCCGTAAAATATCGATATCGACATGACACACACTTACAACGAGAAGCAGTTTTCTTCCTCCGATTTTATCACTGCATTCATTCTGTTCTCTTGTGTTTTGTAATTACTTTTCTTTTCTATTGAAATTTGGGACCTTCGACTGTGAGAAAGACCAGAACAAAAACTGAGGACACCTATATATATATATTTTGCTTATTATATTAATGTCATATGAACTTTTTTATTAAAACAAACGAATTCAATTTAGGATACTGAAGAAAGGATTAAAATTATTTACATAAATAATAAAATTCGAGCTCTGCGGAATAACTATTAGAGCAAGAACACATAATGGTAATCGCGTAATCCTGCATAAAATGATAAAAACACAATAAAATATAACAGTTCCTAAGTACTATATCTATTTATTTTACCACAGAATTGTTAATATTTATAGCGACAAACGGAAACTAGCTTCTATCTGTACTGCCCGGTTTTCCTCTATGTGCTAAATTTCATGGCAATAAGTTAAAAACTGGCAGAATCAGCCGTCGATAGTTTCCAAAAAATTTATATCGAAATAAACACCTTCAAAGTTGAATGCCATGCTCTGTATTTATAAAATGCTTAATAATTTGACCACCTTGATTAGCTCGATCCAAGTATCATTCGTTCTCAACATTCATATCAGTTCATAGCAAGCGACCCGAGTCAATGGGAACCTGATTTATTTCATTGTTACCAGCGTCTTATAAGTCGCGCACACTCAGATTGGACTGACACCACTTGGACTAAGTCCTGGAGCAAGTCTATAAATTACCAGTATAATATAATGTGAATTTTGTACTGTGAATCCAATTTTGTAACAATACAAAGATAATATAACTAATCCAATATAATATCTTACGTACAAATGGGCAACTTAATTATGTTATAAAAGTGGTGGACAATTTCATAGTTCGGACACCTCTGGATTTAATTCAAAAAAATGACTACATGGGAACGTGCTTTTTTCAGTTAATCACCGTTGAAAAGGTAAGTCTCGTAATCTCCAAAATTCAAACTGGTATATAAGCTATGAATAAATTTCTTGGTTCACAAGAGCTAGAAGGTTTGTTTATACAAATATTATATTGGAATTGGGGGTTTAGGCGAACTGCCTCACGTACCCTCTTGACTTGACTTTTCTCACGAGTGGATCAGCCGCTCTGGAGAGATACTCAAAGAAACATACACCGTCCTTGAGAAATACAAAATGAAGAAGAGAATATAGATCGAACGTATTTCAGAATTTCAAATCCATAATCCCAATAACCTCTATGTTCCTATTCCATTTTTAATTTATTTATTAAGACATACATGGCAAGTGAAGCATATAATTTTAATATTCAACAGGAACTCATGACGAGTAAAACTGATTATGGCGCAATGCAAAATGTGCTACAATATATGAGTATGCAAAGTATGCTGCATAAAGTATATAAAATAATGACTAGTACTAGACATAAACTAGCATTTCCAAATATCGCGATGCATAATTGAAAGCAATACGTGGGAAATAATCTAAAATAATTTACTATCCGTTAATAATTTAGAACAGATACAGCTCCTGAAACATGACGTTGTGCTATAAGTATCAGTACTTTTTCTACAGATTAAAAATCTCTCCAATGGTGCAATAAATCTTGAACTTTCAAGTTATAGATACAACAATGCATCATATGATTCTATATAATTTTGTTTCGTGGCACCTTTCTCTGTCTCCAATGATTGTAAGGATATGATCGTTCCTAAGTGGTGAAGAAGAATTGGAAATATGTCACTACGGGAAAAAGGAAAAGAGATAGAGACACTAAGGATGATTAGAGGAAAAAAGCAAGAGACAAATATAAACAGAAAAGAAAAACGAAAAATGAAAGAGAAAGTGGAATCCCAGAAGAAGAAGGAAAGGTGAAACAAAAAAATGCAGGACGCAACCGGAATCAAAGAAGAAGAAAACCAAAGAGGTAAGAGGGAACAAGAGTAGAGGATATAATAGATAAACATAGAAAATAGGAAAGAGATAAATATAGGCAGATTACGTTAAATCAGGTGAAAGTATAAAGGATAGTGTATGAAGAAGTTGTTTGAAAATCGCGACTCAGAGCAAAAGGTGAAAACGTAACAAGGCATTAAAAACCGGAAGCTCGTCTTCAGCCGAAAAGAAAGAACACACTGTATACAAATATTCCTTGCATAGCACTATAATTAAATTTTGAGAAAATAATTTTATGTGCATCTTGGTGTTATACGAAACAATAGAATAGTACAAAAAGTGTAGTTATGCTTTAAAGCAACACGTTTCCCTTCGTAACAGTAATATGTTTATCAAAATAAATAACAATTAAAATGACTATCAATATTACATAATATTTTGTGAAATCTTACACTTAGTAACGCTACAAAATATAATATTTGTGAAATATTTGTTAATTTATTTGTAATATCGGTTTATGTTAGTTGTGAAAAGTGTAATCGACGGTACATTGTCAGAGAAATTTTCTTTAGTGATAATTTATAATTAATCGTCTTTCAATTTAAAATTTAATTAACATCCACATACAAATTTGAACACACTGAGTTGAAAATATTGAACGACAGTACCTGTTCTTAAAATTCACATTATATGCTATTTTGTGCAAGCATTATCCGTTCAATTTATCTCAGGGTCCTCACTATTTCACCCAATAACCATAATCGTTATAAACAAACAATCATACTCCAGTAATGATTACCTTATATATAGAAACAGAAAACAAGTCTAAATAACTACCTTATTTTATTCATATAAACACTTGATAATTTTTTATGTATTTGTAATTAAATATTTGTTACTTCCTTGTAGGGATTGCTATTCATCATGGGTACCAAATAGGTGCCTAATGTGACAAACATGGGCTGAAATTCTTACGCAGTACACATATCTTCGATACTCGATGAAAGAGTAAAAACTTTTTTCGTTTCCTTAAACGTCTTTCTTACTTTCCATCTGTTTATTGCACGTAAAATTGCGTAAAATCTAATAAAATTTTTAATAATCTTCTAGTAATAATAGACACTTTACTCCAAATCTTTTATGCACTTTTACATAGGATAAACATATACAAAGTAAAAAAGGCATTTAGGTATTAAAAAACCCCGTTATACTGCGTAGGAAGCACACTCAATTACACCAAGCATCCCTAAATGAGTAGACCAAACCAACGTGAATAAATATTAAAAAGAGAAAAGTGACGAAACTTTAATTGTTAAAATTTGAAAAACAATCGAGGGTTTTCTCCTATTATGCTATATTTTCATAAACAAGGTAACGAAATCTATCTCTCGTACGTCATATATACTTTGTATCAAAATATTTCAACATCGCGCTTTAATTATATAATATCATAAATTCAAGAAATTTATTGCGACAAAGCTGCAAACTCGATCTAACGGTTCAATTCTTTGTTATATTGTCAAAGATTCATTCATTCATTGCGATGCGAATAAAAGCAATTTAAAATAACAGATAATGCAATTCTTTCCAGTTTTGACTTACAATTAGGTCACCTTCACAATTAGTATATAATTTTCTATTTACATAAATATAATCTCCTTATCCTTCTACGTAGAAAAATATAGGAATTATATAATAATAAAAGATACGATTTTTGGGCTGTTTTTATTCATTGGTAAAGTCAAATGCTACATATCCTTTCTTTAATCTCTCTATCAGTTGCTTTGTTTGAATTTCAAAAGCTGTATAAACGTAATGTATGAAAGATATGCATTAATATTATAAATTCCAATGCTGAGATTAATATATTTTCAAAATGAATACCTTCTCTTGATTACGAAATTATTATCACTCTTTCTTCTCTCGCTTGATCTAATGCTGAAGGAGGTATATAAATTAACGAATAAAAGTATTTTATTTTATTATTTCATATTACTTCCTATTGTGATATGAATGGTTAAACAACTACCATTCCCTTTCTACTTACTAGCACTTGTAAATAAGTATGCTGCAAAAACTAATAAGTATTTTTGCAATATATAAATAAACTGTTTATATCTCCAGTGTGATTAATACCAATATAAGGATGTGATATTGATATAAAATAAAAAACAAAATTCGTCTCGTCGTCCTTTATCCCCTCTTTGGTCAAAAAATACGATTCATCTGCGTAGTAATCGTTATCGAATTTAATATCTTGCATGATAGGCGGATATGCATAATAACTACGGCTCAATCGACCGGGCAATGAGGAGAAGGGATAAAGAGTTCTTCTTTTGTGGAATAGTAAAGTTCTAAAGTGACAAAAACTTTTAATCTTCCAGATATTAATAAAAATATACGAGTACTACGCTATTCGGGACATTCCACTGAATTTAGCCGTATTCAATGGTTTGCAAGATACTAATAGGAAAATATAGGAATTACACGTTTCGCCACCTAACCATACAGTAGTGTTGGTAATGAAAATGGGCGTATGATTTAAAATTAAAACGCAATATTACAAGTGTTACCGGGCAGGTAGTAACATCGAGTAGGTGACGATCTTACGTGGAAAAATACGGCGAAATGAGAGAGTAAGTTTTTCCGACTGAAGCTTCGGTTACAAGAATCTTTAAGTCGAAAATTATTGCAAACTCTGCCTTGTCGTTATCACTTTCATTTACTGTTTCGAGTTCGTTTTCGTTTCACCATCGATTATCGTACAAAACTTATTTCAATATATATAATATTTTAACACGATTGGGTGCCACCTGTTGGAATAACACGAACAACACGAATGTTGAATGAGACGTGACGGATATCATACAGGATATCAGAATCCCTGCTGATATGTGATAAAAGAAAAAGATGATCTGCCGAAAGTAGCAAAAATCCTTCAGGACTAAAGGAAATAATAACAAATTCTTTGATATCGGTTCACGATTCATCAGAACAAGCGAGGTTATGTACAGCGACAGCACGGTTAACATTTTGAACAGTTAAATACTTAATGTAACGTAACTAGTAACATATGTATTATCTACGCACCTTTAAAACTCTATATTCCGGTAAACGCATCATCAAACGGAGAAATGTTGATCCAACAACTTATTTTCGTAGATACAATAATCATCTAACCGATGATACTACTCGTCCCCTGAAACTATATATATTATTAGTCATCGGAGTACTGAAGATTCGCGTCCTGTGCCAGAAACATTTTCTATCCACACTGATATTCCGTTAATGCATATTTAGTTTCGGGCCGAGTATCTGACGAATTCTGACTATCCAGAGCGGAATCTTCACCAATATTGTACCAACGCAGTGACAGGCACGCGACTCATATTGGAACATGTATGACAAATAATAATCACAGAGTTATAAAGTTATATTTACCATATACTTATGTATCGTTATCTCGTGCACGTTTGCATATCTCGTGGAAATTAAGCGAGAAAAGAAAAGGAAAGAATGCTAGTGGGCAATGGAGGCATTGCATCAACAACTAGAAACAACGGAGAAATGTAATGAAGAGAAGAACAAAATATTGAACAACGCCAGATACTAAAATCTAAATGAAAAATGGAAAAATAGTATAAAATTGTAAGTACTAAAATGCTAAAATACGGAAACGATAATAAAGACAGTAAAATTTTAATAAATTTTAAAATAAAAGATTGCTTATATTTGGTGTCATTTTATTCTATCAATTATTTATGAGGATAGAAAATATCGAGTAAAATGAATTGTTTCACGATTATGCCAAACAAAAGTCACGAATGACGATAATAACCCACCTATGTACGAAACACGTGCAATACGCTAGCAAACGCTGTACCTCACAAACCTTCATAGCTAGAAGCATCGTAAATTTTCAATAGCTGTTAACTGTGGATATTACTCAATATATTAAATATACCTATGAAACGATAGTGTGTGCATCACAAATACGAAAATGAACGAAATGAAATCCAATCTCGGAATATTGATTGAATAGAACCCGTAATATTCGAACAGGTAATTAATTTTCTCGTCGCCTTAGTACGTGCAGTGTTTCTTTGATCTAAAAGTAGATCCAGATAGGGACGGTTCACTGATACAAACGCATCACCACGTCATAAAGCGGCAAAATGTCATTTTAGAAAACCTTGGTTATAAAAGTAACTTTCTTTCAAGAGTTCAATAGGACCATAGAGCATGTCCATGTCATAGTACCATCTTCTATAACATTTATCACCTTTCAACGTCTGTAACCATCAAAATAGCGCGAAACCATCATCCTTTCTTTATAATATCAATCCTACTACGATTGAACAATGTCTCAAATCAACTGTGCAAAGCCTCAAATTTTTTTGCAATATTTCTTTAATTATACCGGCTTGAATGTTTTCAAATTTCATTATTCCTCTTCTTTTTCTGTTCAGGTTCCCATTCTTACGACGTTAATCCACAACAGAAAATACCCGCAGTCGTCGGTGCGTAGTTTGCAGTAAAACGACACGCGATCTGATTCACGATATGGCTACAAGGACTGCAATGTTGGATTATACGTGGATCCATATTTTAGAATGTATCACACCCAATTTAATTATTAGCCGCCATGGTGTCTAATAATACATTAAATAGTAATATGTAAAGAGTAACTTTTGTTGCGTATATAATTGTGTTTATTATCTCCTATATAATCACATAGTATGTATATAATTATCATAAATTTTACTTATATAATTGATAGAATTTGATATAAACATCTCTCAATATTTAAGTTACAAACAGCACTTGGGAAAAAGCAATGTTTTATTAAGCATAAATCACATATAAGGTCAGGAATGTCTTCACACAGAGGAGGAACTGACCATGCACTATGTGCTCGTTTTCGGCGGGGCACCCCGTAAGGCTGGACTCTCTCAAACGGAAAGAGCGCTCGTACTGAAACGGGGTTGAACATGAAGATCGATCAAAATATTGCCAGAAAAGGTAATAATCGGGGCGGAAAGTGCTCTTCCGCAGTTAGTTCGGTAGGTTGTGAGGAGAGTTTGTAACCTAACAAGAGTTTCTAATTGTCGCCGGCCGTGGTATTCACAATCGCAAAGCCCGGGGAAAATGTGATAGTCGGTTCGTTGAGAAGATTTTCTTAGTGCTGAATATTATCATATCATAACGGTAGATCCTTTTAATATGGTCGGGTGTGCAAAGAAGCATATTCCATGCTAATTTCCATTCATAATATTATTCATTTACTATGAAATGTGTTATGTACTACTAAATTTGATGTAGGTAAATTTTGATGATTCACGAAAAATTTCCTTATAAAAATAATACATAAATTATTTATGTTGGGAAATACGACATTTATGTCAAAAACTCTATGTAACTGACTCTTATTAGAAGTCATTGTAAACAATCGATAAATTTCATTATTGTATGCATTCTTATATGCAAACGAATAATCGGTACACAACGATTTACACATGAAATAATCTTCTAATAATTGATAAATATCTAAAATTCCGATATAATTTTTCTCCTTTTTTAAATTTTTTCTCTTCCTACCGCCTTCTTAATTTATTTATCTCTCTCATAAGAGAAAACAAATATGTAGAGAGCAAGAAGAGCCCACCGATTATGTGTAGCAGTCTACTAAGCTTTAGTTAAATATGGAAAAAGCATAATTTGTAGTTCCCCTTATAATAAGTTGGTAGGAAAATATATTAGCAAAAAATACACTTTCCCGGTGGAAGTGGTATAAAAAGAACGATATTGGTAAAATACCACACTGGTGAAACGTCTATAGACTTGGAAACTACACGTTTACCCTGTTACTCTTGACAGGTACATTAAAAAATGATTTATAGAAGAAGCTACCGACAACAACGTATTGTTATATGACAGGTATTCGTGGAGTGGAACATGCAGTTCAGCACATAAATGAATATGCTTAGCCTGGCCAGAGAAAAATCTTCTAAACCCAGACTTGACCATCTATTTAGATGCAGATATTGAAATTCAAATGAAATGTCGTTACCTGAGGTGACGATGTATTCGAAACTGTAAAAATTGATGCCACTATAAATATTGAAGGTACAACTAATATTGTGATAAATGAAATAGAAAAAGCCACGGCGTGGAAATATGAACAAATACATAGTTGAGGATTAATAAGTGTTAGTTTTAATATAACAACAGTTTGTATTAGTTTGTAAACAAAACTATTAAAGGTTCATTGTTACTTACCGAGGAAAGGACTTAAATTGATTATAAATGTTTTTTATAGACCCCTTCGTCCTAATATATTAATATATAAATATTCGATTTTTATACTATATATCGGAACATAAATTTAATCGTGTTACTACACTATTTACTCCTCTTACTAATTTCCTTTTTCCATTCCTTTATCCACTCTTACTTTAGCATCATCAAGAGGTTCCCTATTAAAAGGATCTAATTCATTATTTAACATTGCCATATTACATTACATATGCCACTTTATGTATTGCCACATTACAACTTAATAGTCTTCCAGGTTCCTTTACTGTTATATAAGTCAACGAGTCATTGAATTCTTCGTTATCGGATTCTTCTTCAACATTAGCATTCTGTAATATTCTTAATTTACTAATAGAATTTCTGGTATTATGAGATCGGATGCAAACTCAATAAATATTTATTCTCGCAGATTTCTAACCCGTTTTTAAATAATTTAATAGCACAATACATTTCCTCGTTAGAAACAGCTAGCACAATACATTTCCTCGTTAGAAACAGCTCTTATGAGTTTAATGTCTTTGATTTCGACGTAAATTAGTAAAATATCCCTTAATGAATCTTTTGGGCTTAAACCTTAAGGTATTTATATTTATTTCCTTATGAAAATTAGATGTAGGATTTTCTTCACCTAATCGTATATGACTAATACCGCAATATATGGAATTTTTGTCCTCATCAATTGAATTCCTGGCGGATAACGCGGAACGCGCATTTACCGACACAAAATCAGCCCTCGCTAATGCGACGCTGCTAGCGAGCATCCCATTCCCACCGTGCGAATTAGCATCACGGTAGACGCATCTGATTACGCGATGAGGGCTGCCTTACACCATCGCGCGGACTATGTGCAGAAACCATTCAGTTATTCCAAAATAAATCCTTGTCTCCGGTCTAACGAAAGTACAGCGCATACGACCGCGAGCTGTTCGTAATATACAGCGTCATCAGGCATTTTCGTAATGCCGCGGAATGGAGACAATTTAGAGTCTACACAGATCACAGACCTCTACCTTTTGCCATCAAGGAAAGGATAGACAAGTGGTCCTCGCGCCAATTTCACCATCTGGATTACATCGGCCAATTCACGACCGACAACCAACACGTCTCGGGTAAGCGCGATGTCGAAAGCCCTAGACCATCGTGTGTTCGGGGCACACAAAAGAACAACGACGAGCTGCAGGAAATCATTAATTCCAGATCGAGTGCCGTGAAGCTAAAAAATATTCACGTCCTCGTACACGACGCAACGATTTATATTGACGTCCCCAGAAATACTATAAGACCCTTGGTACCGAGGACGCTACGCCGTGAAGCGTTTGATTCAATCCACAACCTTGCCCACCCAGGTATTAGGGCCACCCAGAAATTGTTGACCGAACGCTTCATCTGGCCGGCCGTAAACAGGGACGTGCTCAAATGAGCGCAACAGTGCATCCCTTGCCAGCGTAAGAAAGCGGTAAAACACGAGTCTGCCCCGGTCGACACTTTCCAAAATTTATCCGGACGATTCGAACACATTCATATCGACCAAGTAACGATAGAGTACTTGCAGGGGTTTTACCTGACGTGCATAGACCGTTCTTCCTAGTGACCAGAGGCCATCCACATAGCCGATATAGAGGCATAAACGGTCGCGGCAGCGTTGGTATCTGCCTGAATCGCCCGTTTTGTCGTGCCATTGCAAGTAACCACAGTCTGGGCCGACAATTTGAATCGAAACTTTTAGCGAGTTGTGTAAATTACTGAGTGTGGGACATATTTGATAGACGGCGTTCCAACCTCAAGCGAACGCGATGGTCGGAAGGTGTCACCGGCAATTGATGGCGGCTATTAAGGTCCACGATAATGCGAATTGGGTGGACGTCTTACCCATCGAGTTGTTGGGTATCCGCATCGCGACCAAACGCGATCTAAACGCTTCCGCCGCGGCAATTTTATATTTGGCTATAATTAATTCATAATTAGGCGGAATTGGACATCCTGAGGATTTTGTCATTCTAAACAAACGGATGGCGAATTCCGAGCTTGTAACGAAACTGAAATGATATTTCTCTGCGGTCAGGCCGCAACCCATTGAACAGCACGGTACACGACGGGTGCTCGTGTATAAAGAATTATCAAACTGCAGGTACGGTCTTTTACGCCACGACGGGGTGCGTAGCCATTTACCGTACCGCTGATCGTACGAAGTAATGAAGAGTCGCGAAAAGACGTTTACAGTAAACGAAAATGAAAGTTACGTTCGTGTTAGTATCGACCGCGTGAAATCCGCGTGAAATCCGCGTTTACTGTTACCGATAATGACAACGACGACGAGCAACCACTCGGAAAGGAAAATTTACCCCGGTACCTGACAACGCAGAAAACTACCTAGGTCGTATCCCCGAGACCCAGCATCGCGAAAACAATAATGAAGAGAGCCCTACGTCACTCGCAGCCAGAACTCTTCGGTTTCCGCAGCGTTTTCAAGTGGATTAAGTATGAGAAGCGTATGAATGCGTATGAAATATGTAATATACTTGTAAATATTATATTTAAGAAAAACCGACTGTGATATTTAGATATAGGTACATTATGTGGTTGCGTATGGAAGTTTGATAGGTAGAGTGCAAGAATGTGAGTCAGCTGTATTTACTGTTAATTTTCTATCCATGTATCTTTCCTTCTACTATTAGATACAAACGAAGCATTGCCGCTGGAGGGGGTACGCATGTAGCG
Source organism: Lasioglossum baleicum (assembly GCF_051020765.1). NCBI lineage: Eukaryota > Metazoa > Arthropoda > Insecta > Hymenoptera > Halictidae > Lasioglossum > Lasioglossum baleicum. The sequence goes on from NW_027470194.1 coordinate 11,111, forward strand.
ATGCGCTGGTAATTTTCCGTTCATTGCTGTTGCTACTTGCAGTGAGGATATCGAGTTAATGAGAGGGAGGGGGTATACGTCTTAATTTCGTGACCCGTGACTCATGTACACGCGGGCCACCCCAGCACTGTTTGGGGCTGAGCCCGTTTATCGTTAGGATAGTTGGGTGCCGATGAGACAACGAGAAGCACCTATCGTAAACCCTCCAACCAATAAGCACCACCGTGAGAGACCCATCGACGTCTTTCATAATCCCCCCCCCCCCAACACATTTCCCCTCAACTCTCTTACTCACTCGTCTGGTACACATTTATGTACACCGTATATCATTATATTTCGAACTTGGTTCAACTCAATAACTGTATTTACGCTATTTTCAATATGCTCATTCAATTTATATCATATACAAACCACTCCCTATAATATACTATATAAAATATCTGTTTCGCCGTGTACAAAAGAGAACCAATTATGTGTAGGTTACGGCTGTTTCATTTTTGAATAGCTTAGTATCTTGGTGGTTATCAAGAATTGTATCAAGAGAAAACCAATTGTTTATTTCTTATATTAAACAAACACAATGATTTAAAGAACTTTTAGAAGATCGAAAGTGTCAAGCAAACTATTCTTGGCAATATAATAGCAAGTATACTCAAATGCATTACATTCCCCAATCTATTTTATAAGAATTATTCTATGCAAATTCGTATATGCCGATTTAAAGTTTTTAAGCAAAACAAGCAAAGAAGACTGGCATTCTTCTAGGATGTGCATAAATAACATGTCCCACTCTTCTAAATCTACAAATTAACAAGAACGGCATCATTTATATCCAATGAAAAATAGAAATCGCGTCGTAACATCGAATTATCATTAACTTCTATAAGGGATAAAAAAGCAAATAACAAAATAAATAAAGCTGGCTTAATAGGTACAAATATAAAAATCCTTTCTTACCCCATGCGAATTAAAAATAATTTTGCTATATTTCGACATATGTCTATCTTTTTCAAATATAGCTTTTTATTTGTTCTGCTATATTCCTATTCCAAAGAAAGATCAACTTCGCATCTTATAGATACACAGGCTTCCCTGCAGAAACCAGTGGTACTAACCTTTATGCTTACTTTAGAAAAGATGATCCGAGGAATCCATAATCAAGCGTCAGCCGGAAACGCTTCCTACGGTAGTCGCTAAACCTAGGAGTAATCGTAAGCGTGGTCGCAGCTCAACAAGTCAGAAGAAAGAAAAGTTCAACACGACACCAAATGGACTTCACTATCAGTCTTTCCGTGGTCCACGAATTGGCAGAGAGCACTGTCGATTACTAACAAACGCAGAAGGTGGATATCCAGGAGGAAGATAGGCAGTTTCAGGAACAGGTGACAGTTTTACGGGCACGGGCACGGATAGTAAGAACTGGAGCTGATACGCCTGTGGAGCAAGTCGCTGTAAATGAACCCTTACGCGCAGAAAACAGGCGATAATCTAACCTTAGTCATATCAAGTCACCGATTTTACCTTGACCAGATTGGTAAATTTGAGTTTGATAAACAGCTGTTTCTGCCTCGCGCTGAGTTTCCGTCACTCGTTCAGTGGCCTGACGGAAAGGAGGGAGTCGGTTTATATGACAAGAACCGTCGGAGACTATGTACCTGCTATCTTTAGCGAAAACTCCTTAACCTGTCCACCAGAGCAAATGGAATGGTTCAATAAGACGATTTGCTTTAATTAATAGGAATGCATTCTGGAGTTATCATTCTTGACTTCTCGCTCATATCTGAAACAACGAAATTATTGAGAATGTAGATGAATCTCGTGATGATCATGTTAGTCGGTTCCTTCGGTCAGTCACATGTGCGTTCTGTTTGTTGGCTCCGGTTGTTATAAACTTTCGGTTCTCATTTTGGTTAATTGCTAGTTACACCGTAAGAAGGCCGGCGAGACATTTTTAATCTTCTTTATTGCATCTCAACAGTTCGTTATTTCTTTAATGCCCTTAAAATATATAAATCTCTTGAAAAGATTTTAATAAGGGTATTTAATCACTGACCTAATTCCGACATCCGTTCCGAATTTATTCTTAAATTTCATATTTTACATTATCGATTGCTTTCGAAATTAAATTTGTATTATAACCTTTTAAAATCTCACGTTTAAGTAACTAATTTAGGCAACAATAACGTTCTACAAATTCTGACGAAAATATGAAGAGATTAAGACTGTGAAACCTCCAAGCTAAATACAAATAAACATTTTTACATTCAGAAAACTTTCTGCAATAAGTTTCTATATTCTTTACAAATGCTCTTATACTTTAACACTTGCGAAACGTAAACAAACATCAAAATCAATGCTAGAAAAAACACTCCAATAAATATATTTCTCGCTTTTCTTAAGTTGTAGACAATTAGGAACATATTTCGGTATTTTATTTTACATTTCAATAAAATTTTTATTATTTTATTTTATAGACAATAGTTTTGGATATCGTCAAGATCAAAATTATTATGTTTATAATACATAAAACATACATCAACACATTATAGTTTGTATTTGCAAATCAAAGTACTCCAATTTGAGCAATTATTATTTCTAAAAATTTTAAATATATTCAAGGAAGGATAAAGTACGAGAAATAACGAAGTTACAAAAACGGCACAATTTAAGAAAAAAATCAAATCAGTAATAATCAAAAAACATTTCATTCATTAAAAGTAAATCATGAAAAACAGCTACAGAATGTTCTTGACTTTTTTTACAGTTCCCTACTTTTGTATCTAAATTTCTAAGTAAACAAAGAACAAAAAATAAAGAAAACCGCCAAATTTTAGGTTTTTATATATAAGGAAGATGATAACTAAGTATAATAGGCAAATATCTTTTTGAAAAGTATTGAATAGATATTGGAAATGGTAATAGATACACTTATCTCGACAGTTTGTTTGTATATGATTGGTTGAAAAGACACAAATAACAGTTAAAATCTATAAAGCCAATATGAATATTAATGTGGTCATATTCTAATTATCATTAAACAGTAAAAATTTTTCTCTGTTTTATCTATATAACAGTAGTAATAAGTTTAACGAGGTGATTTAACACATGTTTCAATATTAAAAGCATAATCTACCTTGCAAGACGCAACTTTGCCCAATAATGGTAGTCAACGAATGAGTATTAAAGTCTTGCCTAAGCATTTCTTAACTTTTCAACTTTTAGGACTAACATATGTACTCCTTTTATCAATATAGACTCTTTACACCTGGAGATGTACATCTTTTTTTTCTTCAAATAGCTCATTCTTCAAATTTTTTTTTAGTAAAATGGCCATCAACAGCAAAATATTCCTAACCATTTATAGTACACATAGAAAATGTTGTATATCATTAAAATAAAACCACTTCGACAATATTTCATTTAAATGGCAATAAATATTATAGTGCTAAAACCATCCTGCTTTTCAAATTTAATAATTACACTGTTAGTAAAAAACAATAATTATACTCGGTAACGTTTCAAAAATTTTGAATACTCCTTTTAAAAATATATTTTTTTGTAGGTGACTAGTAATCTGTTTTTCTTCTTTGCAAAAAAATTTTTTTAATTTTATTGAAGTAAATTTTCTCCATTCATTTAGTAAATTAAATATTATTTAGTACTAAATTCAAATAGAGTGTTGAATGAGAAGTAATATCAAATATACAAAGACAAAATCAACGTTGCAGTATGGTTATTGATAATTCTAAAACTAACATGACCAAAAACAAAAAAAAAAAAACAATTTTTACCGTGTGGCCTAAAATAAACCAACAAAATAAACTTCTCTATTGATTTTTGACATGCTAAGGGTAAAAAATATTTTACACGTAGCAATTTTAACTAGCCACCAAAGTGATCTACCGATGCACTTTAGGGGCAATGTTTAATTTCATCACTTTTTCAAAGTAGCTTTGTAATAAAAAAAACTAAAATTATCAACTTATTCATCATTTTCCTCTTTAAATGTAAGTATCTAATCATTTAAATATCTGCATATAAAATTAGCAACAATCTTCCTACCATATTACTTGAAATAGTTTAATTATTTCCACTTCAAAAACAAAAAATTATTAATATCATTTTACCACGTGGTAGCAACCCTAGAAACGAAAGTTCTAGGAGCGATAAAAATGTTCAAAATCACATGGGATCGTAAACACATGGCAAGTACAACAACTAGATGGGATAAGAATCATTGGTTTAAGAAAATATCGACTTGGACCACATCTTAAACGGTAACCATTTGAACCTAGTGCATTTTATACCCACGTGATTAGACACTTCATCATGCATATTAGGCGCGTTTCGAGCATCTGCCATTGCTTGAAGCTTCTCACCTTTTCAACCATTTTAATTCGACCAAGTTTCTGTTATCGTTCCCTTGAATACAACAACCTACTGAATCATATACTCTCTACTCCATTCTTCTTAAATCATTTATTAATGTTTGTGCTATTTCCTTTTTTGTTTTCTTTGACAAATAGTTCGCATATCCGAATATTCCGCACATATATTATTTCAATTATATTCTTTATTACTGATTATATAGATAGATATTATATAGATTATTTTTTTATTATATTCTTCAAATTGATAAGGATGAGTAATGTTTCAAGTTTTTACATGAATTAATAATTATTTTAATTTGTTGAATAATTTTTTAAGCCTCTTCAAAAGAAGCAGACTGCACAAAATGAAACAAATAAGGTTCTAATATAATGAGTGAGACAATTAAATATGATTTCAGTTTTAATTATTATTTTGGAGAGTAATAAACCCGAAGTGTTGTTTATATCTAATAATGCTGAAAATATTTCATGTTTTAAGAAAAATTAAAAATATACTTTTATTTATTTTTAACGGTTTCAAAAATAATATATATTGAATTTGAAAGATATGCAAGGAAGTCATGTAATATGTATTTAAAACAGTATAATTATCTTTGCATTGCAATTTAAAAAAAATTTTGTTCTTCACTTTATAAGAAAGTTTTCATAAAAATTCATAGATAGGAATTCATTGGATTCATAACTTATCATGTTGAAATAACACCAGACATACGTATACTTAAACAAGATGTAAAACACGTTAGTATAGACTTCGCTCAACTATATTTCATTGTGATTGCAATTCTATAATATATTCGTTTTTTGCACTGAAAATAATTTTGTAATGCGCTTTTTCTTACTAAAATTTACATTATTTTCTAAAAATAATTTGATATAGATAAGTTAAATTATTAAAAAATTTACAATAAACGTTTAAATGAAATAAATCTAATTTGCATTACGATTGGCAATTAAATTTATGATTCCAATATAAAACACTGTATTTATATTCACGCTTATTTGATACTGAATTTCAAAATATTTAAAATGAACAATTTCAATTAAGAATTTCGAAAATTCATTTCTTATAAAAGTAAAATAAGACACATAAAATGTGCGACCGATTCACTAAAAACTATTTATATACTAGGGACTTCATAATTTTAAGAAATAAACTTACACAACCACTGAGTTGAAAGCACAAGAGTTGTGTTAAATGTGCCCACAGTAAGTAAGATGCAACTATTTTCAATAAATTTTCATAATCAAATCAATAATTTTACACAGATATGCCCACAGTTAGTAAGTTAAAAGTACATTCGGGTTATATCTAATAGTTTTCTTAGTATATTTAATTCAATTCCTTGGAATCTTTTAATAAAAAAAAGACATACAAAGGCAGAAAAGTAATAATTATCTTTAATATCTTTTAACACCGGTTTCTCATGAGATTAACTGGTGTGTTCTTTAACATTAAAATATTTCTTTTTTTTTCAGTTTTAGTCAGTGAAATTATATATAATTCAGTGTTCAATTTATTTTAAAAATGCAAGTATAAAATATTGAAACTTACTTTAGAAAATTAGTGAAATATTTCTTCCTTTCTGTGTTTAAATCTAATAAAAATCATTAAATGTGAAATATTCATAAAAATATACGTAGAATACTATATAATACAAGTTAGTTTTTATATTTTACAAAAAAGAAGTATATTTCACACAATTCGTACATATGAAAAAATTAATGGCTACAAATATATTGATAAAATTTTCACTAAGTTTGATGCACTCTCTGAAAACTAAAATTTTTACCATTTGAAACTAAAGATAAAAGTTTAATGTTCTTATTATTTACAATTACACTTAAAGAAACAATGTTAATATCCTTATTTCTTCAGACATTAAAATATTTTATTATCTTAAAACAAAAAATTTAAAGGACTCTCTCATACATTATTGTTCATTACAGAGAGTTTTGTTTTAACTGAAAAAGGCGCTTAAACCTCAAAATGATCATCAAAATGTCTGGAGAATGAGAAAGAAATTCAGCCCCTTGAGATGGAAGAAAAGATTATGTAACGCACATTTGACAATAATGATATGTTATAAAATCATATACAAGATTTTATATAATTTAATACCAAATGCATGTCTTGCATTTGCTGTCTTTATTATTTTTTTATTGTAATTTCTCCACTCAGTTCATCTAATTTAAATAATGTTGTTAGCACGATATTTTGACTTATTTATTAGTAAAATTTTATTTTATCACTGATTTATATTTTCCTTCTTTTTTATGTGCCCTCCGTATAACGCGGAACGAAAATGACAATTTACGTTACTTTACGACCTCCATTTAACGTGGTTTCCATGTAACGTTTCAAGCATCCATCACTATATATCCTACCTGCTACCACTCTTTGCTACCTGCAAGGGTCACGTCTTGGCTAGATGTCGAATTAGGTGCTACCCCGGTTATTATTACTCCGTGTGTTAAGTTGATGGTTCCGGTGTTGATGAGGATGTCACAAGCTGCCCATGGTCTTAAATGGAGGTATTACTCCCGTTCGTTTCGTACTATCGATACATGCGAGTGCATCCCGCAGTAGTATATCGTTCTGTCAACTTCCACCTTACACTGGGTGACATGAGTGTTTGTATGGTCCTATGAGGCCATGGGCCACGGAGGCTGCTGCGAGGATGAGGATGACGATGGTTTCCGTTGCTGCCATGGTCCAAATAGCTCCCGATGATCACGTATCGGGAGGTGGGAGGTTATTACGCCAGTTCGGATTAGGACGGGTCGCCCAGTGAAGGAGCTTTTGACATTTTTAGCTTATCCGCGTGTACAATACATGTTGCGTCCTTTTGCGCAAATTTCGCGTTATGATTTGGGTACGTTTGTATAATTCGGTGAGGACCGGTATATCGACGGTCCAGCTTACATTTTTTGGGTCCCTTAAGTGGGTACACTAGGATTCCAGGCCTTTGGGTTTACCTTCTTGTCGTAAAACGTTTTAGACTTTTGTTTGGTCCCAGTGAAATTCCGGCGGGTTGTCCTGTGGTCCTCGGTCAGACGAGCATGCAGGTCCGTTACATAGTGGTTATATGACGCGTCGAGCTCATATGGCATGAAATGTGTGCCCACATGTGACAGACATGACCATTTCCACCCACGTGTCTCAGTCGTTGTTCCTCTTGCATTACTTGAGGTATTCTACCTGGACCAGGTGGAAGCGTTCTATGGACCCGTTTGATTGTGGGTGGAAGGCTGTGGTACAGAAGTGTGTGATACGGAATTTTCAAGTTATGTGCTTTATTAGTAAATTGGTAAAGTTAGAGCTCTGGTCGGTGAGAATCATTTTAAGTGACCCAAAACGACAGATGAACTTATTGATTAGGGCATCGGAGCGGCCTCTATTGCGTTTGGGGATCGAAGGGTGACGGCTAGGGCATATTTGGTTAGGAAGTATGGAAAGGCTAACATGTATTGGCATCCAGAGGGGGTGGCAGGGAGTGGCCCAACGATATCCATCGCCAACTTATCGAAGGAGCGGCCCGTTGTGTCTGTTAAGACCATCGGCTTGCGTGTCTTACTTCGAGTTAGCTTGAGAGTCTGACATCTCTCGCACTGGTTGACGAATATCTGGACATCTGCTTTTAGTGATGGCGACTGCTGAGGCATGGTTTTTGGACATAATACCGGGCGTGAGGTTTCCGGGGGAATTTGCACCTCGTGGGTGCACGTGATTAGGAGCGTATCAGAGGAGCCGAAGAAGTCCAGTAGTTGCTGCTGGATCTGCTGATAGGGAATCTGGTCTATCGATGTCTTTGAGATGGAAATGGTTTTAAGGATGCGATTCCGCGCCACATCGAAGAGGTAAGTCTTACGGGGAGCTGGACCAGGCATTAACTTCTTGCCTAGAACACTTTGGCCTGGCCTATGGTCGTTTGCTCCGGTCCGTACAATTTTCCGTGGGTTTGCAGGTTGACCGCGCCAGCGTCCACAGCCCCATCCTCCCCCGCACCCCCCGACGGCCGCAATGAAACACGCCATGTTATCATTTCTCATTATCAGTCTGTCTCGCGTATGTATTATCCTTCGTCACGTGCGACCTGCGGGATTATCGGTTTCAAATAGATTTTCTGATGAGGTCGCCGTCATAGGGTCGTCTGGTGTTTGCGCGCGTGGGGGAAAGGTATTACTTGTGAAGGGCATTGGGGTAGGATCAGGCATCGCGTTGTCCGTCGTATCATCTGCTGCTATGGGAAGGATGGCGACGGGGTTGCGGGATAGGGTGTCGGCGTTAAGGTTAAGTTTACCTGATTTGTAGATTACTTCGTATTTGTACTCGGAGAGTTCAGGCGCCATTGAAGTGACCTCGATGTCGGGTCCCTCAACGAGTTCATCAAGACAAATGGCCTGTGGTCTGTGATGAGTTTAAATTTGTGGCCATACTGGTGCGGTCTGAAGTACCTGACGGCGTAGATTCAGGGGTGTCAAACTCGCGGCCCGAGATGAACGTTTTTGCGGACCTGTCTAGTCTTCTCAACAATTATAGACTCAGCACAAAGTGATATGCAAATGGAAGTGATTGAGATTCAGTACGACTCAAATTTGAAGGCAATGTTCATGGATGTGGGTGTGCCTGAATTTTATAAATATTTATCGGCAAGATTTGAAAATACTCGAAAATTCGCATATGAAATTATTTCCATGCTTGGAAGTACTTATCAGTCCTAGCAATTATTTTCTGTTATGAGTGGAAATAATTCTCCTGTCCAAAACTGTATTAATAACGCTCACGTTGAGTCAATTTTGAAAGTAGTCTCGGCCAATAATATTTCTCCCGAAATAGGAAAGACGGTATCAGAGAAGAGATGTACGGTATCAGGACGTAAACAATAATTTAACTTTATATGTGTTTATTACAATGTACTAGTCAAAATAAAAATATTTGTTTCTATGAACATTGACTTTTTCCTTGCGGCCCACCTATAGTTAAGCATTGTTTATTTGGCCCAAGTTAGCTTTTGAGTATAACACCCCTGGCGTAGATAATGGCCAAACATTCAGCTAGGCGCCCTGGAGTAGACGGGATGCGTATGCAATATGTCAGTCCCTATCGACGACACCCTGGCTCAGGATTGCTCACAGAGCGTAGCCTGAGGAGTCGATAGTGAGGTTGAACGGTATTGTGAAGTCTGGGTAGGCCAGGAGTGGTTCGGTGGAATGGGCTGTACGCAGTGTGTCAAACGCGCGTTGTCATGCGACCGTCCATGTAAATTTTTTGTTCTTTTTTAGCAGCTTCGCCAGCGGTTTCGAAATGATAGAGAATTTATTAATGAAACGTCAGTAATAGCCGGCGAGACCCAGGAATTCCCGAATGTTCTTTTCATTCTTCGAGGTAGGGAAGTTCCCGGCAGCCGCTACCTTTTCTGGGCAGGGTTTCATTACGTTTTCAAATATAATGTGCTCTAGGTATACCACCACCTTGTGCAGAAATTCGCACTTGGAGTGCTGCAGCCTAAGTTTCGTGGCGCGGTTTGTATGCTAATTTATTGAATTTAATTCTGCATTCGTGGAGCGACGAGGCATAAACCACTGTATCGTCTAAGTAAACGAAAAGCTCGGTACCCTGCAGGCCGGCCAGTACGCTATCCACTAACATTTTGAACGTGACCGGGGCGCTCTGGAGGCCGAAAGGCACGCGCATGAATTCGTAGTGCTCATAGGGAGTTGAGAATGCTCCCTAAGGTGCGTCGCCCGCGCGTAATGGGACCTGGTGAAACCCGCTATAAGGTAGAAAACGTTGAAATACTTTGCGCTCCCCCTCTTATCGAGGATCACCAGATGTTCAGGAGGGGAAACGCGTCAAGAATGGACTTCTCGTTGCGGGCCCTGCAGTCGATGACCATTCTCCATTTCCTTTTCGTTGGATCGCCCGATTTCTTGGGACGATCGATCGGGGTGAGGAGTTATTGGGAGAGTTGGTTGGTGTAACAATGTCGGCGTCAAGAAGTTCGTTCATCTGGTTGTCGATATCGGTGCCGTGGATCGGTGGGAATCGGTAATTTTTCATATGAATGGGTGTGTCATGTCCATAATGATTGTATGTCCCAGTTTGTCACCGTCCAAATGGAATAAGTCGAAGTGGTCAGATATGATCCTCTCAACGTGAGACCCTTCTTCCCGATTTCAGTGGTCCCTTTTCATTTGCGCTTGAATCTTTCCAATTCATTCAGACCTTGATCACAACCTTGCCGTTTATGTTAGGGGCGAGGCAGTTAAACATTTCAACCTCGAGCTTTCTTTGCTCGAGGAACCCGGTAGCTGGACCACGCACATTTACTGAGACGCAGGTGACTGTCCGTGCGGCTATAATTATTCGCGATCTGCATGGTGGGTACGTGAAAGGTATTACGATGCCGTTCCAAGTACGGACCCGGTCTATGTATGACACGTTCGCGACGTCCTCCAAGAAATTACCACCCAGGAGTCCACCCACTCTACGGGGGACGCTATCGTCTATGATGTGAAATTTCTTCTTTTCGGCGGAAAGTTCATGTGATGCTGCTCCGAGAACCGAGAGCACGTGGTTGGCGATTCCCTGGACGTTCAATCGGTCGTGTGTATTGATGTTATGTGGCTATCGCTTTACCATGTTCGGGTCGGCACCCGTGTCTACAAGGAATTCGACGCCAGGTGACAGCAAGGGACTCTGTATACAGACCGTAGGGGTCGACGGTCGCGTTTTTATAACGATGTTGTCGACCGTGACCTGCCGATGCACTGGGGCTTTGCCGTCGGCTGCATTCGCCTGAACTTTGTGATATTCTTTCGGGGCCTTAGGGCCGATCACCTCCGCGGTAGATGCAGGACTTGATACTGTGGCGGTCACGGGAGCCTTGGGGGTATCGCGGTTTGTCGCTGGTGGATTTATCGTATTTGCTATATTTACCCCGCGCGTGTTGTTGTAGGCGCGTTAAGAACGGTCTCTGCTATGCGAACTCCCCGTGTTGGTTTCCTGTCGCTGGTTATGCGCGGCGCGCCTGCGACACTCGTGAATGTCGTGTCCGCGGTTTCTGCACTGTTCACGTATTGTTCCGTATTGTCCCCGTGGAGGGGTTACGTCGTCTTCGCGTCCCTCCCGGATGCGCACGTTCCAGTATCGCTTGTCCCATCTTCGCCTGTAATAATCTTCGGCTTCCTCTATATCTTTGGCTATGTCTACAGCTAAGTCGAATGCGTCATGGAGATTTCGAGGGTCCTGGCGCCGGAGCTCGGTTCGGATAGGCAGGTTAACACCCGTGATAAATCGCGTTCTTCTATGTCGGAAATATCCGCGCGTCCATACTCGGCAGAACCGTATGTATAGGACCGTATTTCCCTTCAACGGCTTTACTGGCGGCGCCTTGCAGCTTTCCCCGGATGCTTCGCACGAAGCTAGGGTCGGTGTCGGGGTCTATCATTTCGCGGGCGGTTCTGCACACGCGGGCAAAGGATATGGCGGACATATTTGTCCGGTTGTATACTGGGACAGAATCTACGGCGTCGCGAAAGGGGATATTGTCAATGGTTTTCATAGGCGGTTGTCCAGGTTACCCGTTCTACGGGATACATTTGGGAAGAAAAGGCTTCCATTTTCAATTTCAAGAGCTCCATCTGTTCCTACATTTCGCGGATGTCTGCTTTTTCATTAAGGAATGCGGCTCACTACTCCTTGAGTGCTCTCTTTTCCGCGCGGATCCTTCTTTCCTTGTCTGTCAATCTCTGATATATTGTATCCATATATCCATAACATTTTGAGATTTTCGTTTGTTTCTGTTAGAAAACAAGTTTATATTGTTACCTTTCATTACTTTATTCTTTCACCATACAATTAATTTTTGCATCGATAATGTGATCCAACTTTTAATTTTTATCCCTATTGATATGCAATATGGAACAGACGTTCCATAGACGTATATAGTTCCAGTTCTAGTTCCAGTAATATAGTACTACCATTTACTATGAAGGGCTCGCGCAGATTTTTATTATCATCTTCTGATGAGCCAACCGATACAACGATTGAGGTTACCGCGCGTCGCAGACCGAAATGCCTCCAAATAGTTTATAGCTATGAAAGTGAACGTGAAGCACAAAATATTCCTGATAATTTAGAAGATTCGTGGATAAATCCAACTGGAAATCAACCGTCACTTATAGCATTCATGAGCACACCCGGATCACGATTATTGGATAATTTGTGAAGCAAGAAGAATTTCACTTATTATTTATCACTGAGGGAATTTTCGAAGACTTAGCAGAGCAAACTAACATCTATGCTATCAAAAAATTGTATCAGAAACAATCATCTCGTCTAAACCAATGGATTTCTATGAACATTGTGAAATAAAAAAAACTTCTCGGCCCTCTTATTTGTATGGGATTGGTAAAATTACCCGAAATACGATTATATTGGTCAAAGGATCCAACATTCGCCCAAAGCGTTCGTAAATCGGTGATGTCACGAAACCGTTTTGAACTGCTATTGCGAATGCTCCATTTCGTGAACAACGAAAATGCAAATACTGAAGACCGCCTGTATAAAATTAAACCATCTACTTACAAATTACGAAAAAATTATGCGAAGTATTATAATAAAAATGTTAAAAAATTCGGCACTGAATTTGCGCGACAGAAAACTAGAAGAGTAGTGACGTTCTACAGTGATTGCCAGAACCAACCGTTTTTACGCAGCTCTTGCTTTGAAAACGTCAAAAATTGCATGTAACTATTAGTTACTGTATATACAAGGATTAAACAAATTTATGTGCTTTGTTCTGTACTCTATTTTTTGCAATGCCTCATCCTTTTAATGGAAATATATTTTATAGAATCAAATTTGCCATAAAATGTATGTCTTCAGCGCTTTAAATGAATATGTCAGCGTGTACCATTTATGGTACACGTGGCCTGATGGTTAAGTTTAACTTGTTCCATAAATGGTACACGTGGCATGTAACGTGTTAACGAGTAGGCTGCGACGCTATTTTGTGAGGAAATCCCCGTCAGGCTTTACGGGATGCTATTCAACGCACCCTTCAGACTGAAATTGCTAACGCTACAACATCTACTTTTTTAATCTATCGGAATGATATTGATTCTCTTCTTTATCGGTTCAAATGAGGCTTTTATTCATTCTCCACGATTTCCCAAGATGTGTCTTGAAGAACCATGAAGTTGGCCAATCAATGGAAATCGGGCCTGATTGGCATTTTGGGACCTAGGTAGTTCCCCTCGCCATCGTATGAATTACCTCGAAGAATGGAAAAGTCCTCGGACACGAGACGGTGGTGGGGAGAACTCGAGCGCAGTGACCGGAAAATATGCCGATTTCCAGCCCGGCGATAGGACATGGGTAACGCCCAAGAGTGCAGAACACTTAGACCCCCTACTGACCCATTGTTAGCAAAGTCCTCAAGTGCCAGAGCCGAATTTCGGCAAATTAGGTTTTAATCTTCTCGTGTTTCAAACCACGAGATGTTTTAGAAGTATCTAATAGACGCTTTTCAAACGCAGGGATTCACTAGAAATACCGCGACCGATTGCCAAATGGCACGATGGTCTCGGTTGATGGAAGAACGCACAGGTGCCGTCCAAGTGGTTTAATCCCACAGCCGAACCTTAGATCTGGCCACGGAATGGAAAAGTCTTTGAGCGACACACTGCATGCAGATCGGTTCGTGAAATGGTCGTGAACGGAAGGAAAATCTGTAAAAGGCATTAGTTGAAAATCTTTCTGCAAGAACCAAGTATCTAAGAACGTGCGCGAGATTAAAAATTATTTCTTCGTTGCCAAATATTTTTCAGTAACCGCGAACAGTAGAATTTTTGCACTAAAATAGTTGGTATAATTTTTGATCATGTCAAAGACAAAAATGGAAAAGTTGTCTCGCAGAAATCATGTAGCAGCGAAGATGAGACCTGTTGCGAAGCTTACAAAAATTGGAATATTTGCGATGAAGAACAGCCGAGATTTTTCAGAAAAAGGAATATAAATAGAATGACGTAATATTATGATTCAGTTACTTATACATGAGCTGATTTTTAACGCGAAGAAACTATTTCAGATATTCTTCGAGAATTGACTTTCGAGGAAGAAAGAAACGTTGATACCGTAGGATGTGCAATTAAATTTACCGAATGGAACGAACTTAGTTGTCCGCAACGATTATTTCCTTGTATTGGATCAGGCGGCCTTATGCTGGAATTACCTAGCGATTCGAGTTCCTACGATTCGTTTGTATTGTTCGTTGGTGACGAAGTAACAGACCTGCTTGTATTAGAAACAAACAAATACAACGAACAAAAATTAAGTAAATCAAAGTTATCCCCACTTTCTCGGATGCATAAATGGACATCCACTAACACTGAAGGAATAGAAAAATTATTGGGATCGATATTATGGATAGCATTTGCAAAATCAAACCCTGTATTTGATTATTGGTCGAAAAGCACATGATATGTAATTTTCCTTTATCTCGCACTATTATGTCACGAAACAGATTTGGATTAAAACTTTGAATTCTTATTTGCTGATAATATTTCAACTGGTCCTGAAAATCGACTTGGAAAAATACTTCAGCTATTCGATAAACTTCCGAAAAAATATCAAGAAACTTTCACGCCTGTGTAAAGTATACCCAATAAAGCACACAAACACGAATCAAATTATTTAAATCACGCTCGAGCGAAGGATATACGTGGTCAATGAAAATTTACTCTGGAGACTCTGCTCACCGGATTAGAACAACGGGATTAGCACGCAATGTATGTCTACAACATGCAGATGAATTTTTCCACCAAGAACAAACATTGTACATTGACCACTTTTATGCCATGTGTGAATTAGATATAGCACGCCTGAACCGAAAGACTCGTATAGTTGGAACAATCAAAAGTAACACAAAATTTAGCCCAAAAGGTGTTCTCCATTGTTAATTAGAAAAAAAGAGGAAATGGTATCGAAAGGAGATAATATTGGTGCTGTCGTATTCAAATGGAAAGATTCGCGGGACGTGAGAATTTTATCGACAAAGCATGCTTCCATCATGGTGCCGACTACAGGTAGCATTTCTCGCATTCATTTGAAAAACTGAAACCACTAGCTGTTCTTGCATACGATAAAAGAAAGTGTGGCATAGATTATTCCGATCAAATGGTGTCTTATGTCAGTAAAATGAGAAAAGGACTGAAATAGTACCGCAAACTTGGTATTAAGCTTCTTCTGAGAGTTACAGTTGTAAACGCTTTAGTCGTTTACAAGATTGCAAGAAAAAAAATATAAATATTGTAAAATTTAAAGTTATTAGTTTTTAAATTATTAGGGCTAACTGATAAGGAACCAAAACCTATGAGTCAATGTAGTCAGCGTAATGTTGATATACAAATAAATTCTTCTGGGCAAAACATTACGCGGCCTTGCAGATAAGCTACAAAAACAAAAGACACCATAAGGTCCAATCAAAGACTCGAGCAAATATTAGAAAAACCACAGATTTTGACCAGATTGCCCTGATCAACCTCAAATTTGTATGGACTGTCATAAAACATTTCATTGAAATAATTTTATTAATAAACGTTTATGGCAATTCAATTGTCACATATTTTGTGAAATAACTTTCGAAATACCGACCAATCTACCTTGTAAGCATCCAAATAAGCGTCATCCGAAGGCGGGTATGACGCGGACGAAACAGGATTTTTAACGTCACCCGAATACGGCAGTCAACGTGTTAAGCAAGTGACTACCTCCATATCGTGCCGGTCCCGAGTATCCTCTTCGGAGGGGAAACCGAATGTCATCACTTCGGTACACTAGACTGTGAAGCTATGCACTTTCTGTATTGGAAGAGGTGGTGGTGGAAAACTGGTGTTTCTGCGGTAACAGATTGACGCATGGCGACACGACCGGCATTCCGAAGGCTGTTGCTGAGCCTACATATATTTTAAACGAAATTTGTTCCCGACGTTAAAAGTGTACAAATGTAAAAAAGATGGTACTACGGCATGGATATAGTTGATGGTCCAAATTAACTATTGGAATAAAATTTCTTCTTGAACAAACTTTTCTAAGATGACATTTTCCACTTTTTGAAATATCGACCACACACTGCGGCAGTCCGTTTATGTCAGGGAATTGTTTATCGATATCTAGTCGCGCTTTGCAGTCAGCAGGTGTTTCGCGCGGCAAAGCGAGAAGCGAGTGAGATCCCGACAGTCGGTGTTTATGTTAGATTTCGTCGTTGACAACCGATAGGAAAAAACTATTGGTTCCTGTCAAGGTTTCGAAGCTGTTAGGTTTCTTTCATATGAAGTATCAACTTTCCATGGCAGCGTATCGTAAGAATAAACTATCGTGATGCAGCAATGAATACCGTTGACGAATTTACAAGATCTAAATTCCGAGAAGGATCGTTTATATTAACATTAGGTTAGATTAAAATTGTAGGTTTAGGCGAAATGCGTCACGTACCCTCTTGACATGACATTTCTCACGAGTCTATTGGTATAATTTTCATCTTATGGGAAAAGTAGAGTTTGGCTTGTTATTCGACACACATGATCAGGTATCAAAGATTTAAACATAGCCAACACACACTGTTTAATCTATTTAATTAATTTTTTGAATAAAATATCTATATAATTAATTCGAAAAATTGAACAAATGTTGAGAAAACAAAATTATTTATTTACTCTATACTACCTGCAAATTATTTTTATTTTTAATGGTTTTTCAAAAAGTATAGGCAACAAAATCAGGAAATTAAGGACATTAAAGTTGACCAAGGATAAATCAGACGACCAAAACATGAAATAGTAAAAGAGTAATATATTCCAATATTGTTTTTTCGTATGGTTCGATGGTCCTGCCTGTTCGATGTCATTACTTTGAATTCTCTCCTTTTTTGATTCCAGCAGTGCTATTGCCACTTGGAGTAAACATTTTTTATACGTCGTCCTATCATGACTTGTTTGTTTGTAGAATAAAATAGAGTTAAAGAGAGCAGCGTTGAAAAGGTAGGGTGTACTGCCCTTTTAGTCTACTTCGTGCTTTTTCGGAGAGTATTATAGTATGACAAGTACTGATCTTCACGATCAACTCCTTTCATATGGGTATTGTATTCCACAACAGATTTGGGCTTTTTTGTCACCCCTGATCAATGTGGAACGTTGACCATTTCTGCGAATGTATTGTCGAAATGGTTCCGACGGTTCGGTTCCAAGCAGTCTGCCAGACGTGTAAATGGACTTGCCCCTTTCTCGCAAATTTCGTTTCATTTTTCATCAATGTCACGTTTCTTTAATTCTTCGGAAGTCCTCTATTTATTCCAATTGTTCCGCAAACTCTTATTCTTTTTCTGAAGGAGCAATTCCGCTGTATGCACGCCATTGCAATAATTGTCCATATATACATGGTGATAGAATCCCACATATGGACCTACGATCGTTAGGACCATATTTTCTAGCGTCGGTTGTGAGCCTGAATATACCATGAAGTTGCAAGTATATCCAGATGCCGCTTCGCAGAGCATCCGCACCAGAATCCATATTTTACGATATCTGCGGGATTATAAGTGCGGAAAAATAATGTGCCCCGCCAAGGTATTACGCTATCATCTAATGATAGCTGCTGCTTTGGTATACACACAGACCGGATCTTATGTTGTATATAAATGGGAACTTCTCTAATTTGTGCAATATGTCTGATATATCATGCAATCGATCATTATTGCAATAATGCCACATTCTGCACATCTCTATATCTATTCCGGCTCATCCTTTTGGGGAATATTGGGGTTTCTATATGATGGGGTGGACCAGTAATAATTGGTAATAAGAAGCCGTCAAAATTATTTGATTTTATTATATGTTGTGCTCCACAGCAGCAGCTTCTCAGCAATTGCGAAAAACCCCAGGCCGAAGTAGTTAACAATGGCAGAAACCGAGAAACGCGTTGCTAAAGTCAATGTGGGTAATGTCCCCGATCGGTTACGCACCAACTGGCTTCAAAATAGGCAGATCTCCCCGATCGGTCGTGCACCAACTGGCTTCGAAATGTGGAGATTTCAGTTTTAAATTGGACTGAAGGCGAATCAAGTAATAACTAATTAAGATAAAGTAAATTAACATTTTCTTCACTTTTTAATGAAAAATTTATTGCTAACATTAGTATATCATATTTTTATCCCTACAAGAAATTTTATTAGTAATACTTATAAAAAAAAATTTTGTTAACAAAATGAGTGATCACAGTTACAAAAGACTAAATTTTTCTATATTTATATATTTATATTTCACATATTTATATATTTCATCCATTCGCATAAACCTTTATTTTTTTCTTATATTGGGTTGGACATGTTTTTATAGCAGATTGGTGACGACTAACTCAAACACCACGAGCATCCCACAGTTTAAAATAAGAGTTTTCAATTTATTTTATTAAAAATTCTGTTTTCAGCATTATTACCGTAGTCAGATGATTTTTCGATTTTTCTTTTTACATACGTATTATGAATTCAGTTCATAATTATGAGTTCAGTTTCATCTTCCTTCATTTTTCCATTTCCTTTTGATCGATTGCGATAAGTTTAGTATTAAACTGTTAAACTGTATAAAGGTTAATGTAACTTCGTGAAATTAATATTAGATAATGCGAAGGGAGAACATCAATTTACATGCATTATCGTGATCATATCTTCAATAAAAAAATTTCTTTTAAACTATTTGGGTGCATCCATTACAGGATCTTGTCCATAGATTGTAGCGTATAATATACAACGCATATGGCGTGCAATATTTAACGGTCATAATGGGAAGAACATATTTTACGAATGAAAACTGCACCAATCTCTTAGATATCGATAAATTTACAATAAATTGTGAAACTATCGTATATTTTGCAGGAAAAGTTCTAAATTTCGAATAAAGCGTCAAAGATTGAGGAAATAATTTATGCTAGTCGTATCATAATGCTTTTAACTATAAAAAATGATTAGAAATCAATTTAGCTACGAAAAACAATTGTAGAGAATGGAAATTGTTTTTGATTATGAAATATACATTATCGCAGCCAGGATTATAATTTGATAAATATATCAGAGTTGCACTTGTTATGCTATTACTTTTTCATGAATATTCGTACCTGTTGTTGTTCGACATGTCTGATAATTCATTTGATGTGTCATTGATGGAGAGTAATTATACACAATGATAATGAAAATTGTCATTATAATGGTTACTGGTAACCAAGAATAGTTTCCATCATCTATAATTGTTATTAGGTAGCCGAGTAGAATTCTAATTACATTTAACCAATGTTTAACCAATTTTGATTATTTCGTGCCAAGGTTTGTAAAAATAAAATTGTCTAAATCATTGCTCTGCTTCAAGAATTGTTTGTATCAGTGATAATTCTCGACCTTCTTTTCTGATTTATTAAAATAGAAATTGGAATTTCAAGATTCTGTTATATTCGATGAATCTAATTTTTTTTATTGATGAATTCAGCAGTATTAGAAATTGATTCTGTCTACAAAGCTTATGGCAGTGGTTCTCTACTTGCGCGTGCCGCTGGAGGTACGTTGAATATGCGCAGATGTTACGTGAGATGAATCGTATCATACAACGATTTGAGACTATGTACAGTCAGGAAACACTATCTATGAGGTGGTACGGAATTTGATCACATGTTGTTTGGTAGTGAGGAGAAAAATAAACTATGAGAATTCATGACTCGTGACATCTTTTTGTTTTCCTTCAAAACATTGCATAATTAAAAGATGCTTGTCAATAGTTCAGGACTGTGTTTTCAACATTTCACGTTTTACACGTTACCTGGATATATTATAATGCATATATAATTATAATTGTAAGTGATCATCACGTCGACCCCTGCACGAATGAAACTTGAATGTACAATGCTAGGGATCGCTTGGGTCGTTCCCTGAAAACGCGCAATAATATAATAATAAACAGCGGTCTCGGATTAGGTCCAGGCATTCAGTTAATATCTCAAGTGCGTGCGGAATAGATGGAGGTGACTGCGTGCTAGATGATAGCATGGATATCAATGACAGTATCGAATCAATGTTAGAATTGAATGTATAAATAGTATATTTTTACTTATATGCTAATGGTATATGAAATAAATGAACTGTTTCGTTAATGAGATAGATAAAACGTGTGCTTACGTGAAAAGTGCTGTGCGAAAATGATACTAGTAAAAGTACTTTACGTATGTTCTGGCCACAAAAATTCAAATCAGAAGTGGGTTTACAATGCGTACTCTGCATGCTTATGTAACTAAAGGACTTGTGTAAAGTAGAAATCATCGGAAGTTGTGATTCTGGAGAAGACATCTAATTGCGTCCTGGACACGCACTCCGGGTCACGGGGGTTTCGGCCTTAGTAGATCCTTAGACTCGAGAATTCGTAGCCGTGACCCACCTGTGTTAACGAAACGAAGCCGGGACACTTCTGTCTTGCGTCATAGTAGGTGAGACGGATCTCGAGGTAAGTCGAGAAAGAGGTCACACGTATGTGGGAATCCAAATTTGCGAAACTGATTGAAGTACTAACAAGACTGTTTCAAGTGGACTCGATTAATAATAAATCTGGGGGATATGCTAATGGAAACTGGATTCCACAATTCCATTTGGAACCTACACATTTAACAGCGGTTAAATGGCTAGAAAGGATCGGTATACTAGGTGTGATGTACAATTGGAAGGACATCCATAAATTATATTTGTCAACTGTAATGGTACGTGGTAATTCGAAGGCATGGTAGAACAGCGTTCAAAATACACTGGGTTCATAGGAGGCATCTACGACCGCCACTATCAGTCATTCCCGGGCAAGGAAAGCTGGGTAACTTATTAGAAGTAACGGCTAGTATTAATCGTTTACCTGGTCAGGATTTTCAAATATATTCTATTGAGAAAGTAGGAATGTAAATATATTATAGTTAGACATAACTGAAAGTAAGATGTTGAATTAATTATATATGGAATCCACGATGATGATAATAACATCGAACAAAACACTTGCCTAGTTGCACGAATGTTTAAGCGTGTTTCCTGTGTCGGGCATTTAGGGGACAGAGAGTGTTAAAAATTATAAAGCAGTTAGGGAAAACACATGGGATATGGGTGGTCAAGTAGGCCGCAATGGAAGGTCTGGCTACAATAACCACGGCTGCCGCTAAAGAAGCCTAAACTTTTTACGGATACTAAGATTGCGGAATCTATTTCCGCTTCAAAACCTCTGGGAAAGCGTGTCATGTATAGCTTATGTGGGTTATTGGTGCGTTTGGATTCAGAATGTTACAATCGGAAAAATAAAGGAAAGTTAGATAGGACAAGTAGTCTAGAGAGTCGAAAATAGAAACGCGACAAAATCCAATAAACATTGTCAAGTGTATGAAGTGATGAGGGAATGTGTAATGTGAATGCTCGATCATTCGAGTGAACGTTGTCCGAAGTATAAACTGTTATTAAATTTAAACTGGTGATACGGCGTTTAATTGGATACGTGTAACCAGTAATGCTGGCTGTATATCGACACTAGGTTGATCCTAATTAACGATTAGCGGTGAACTGTACCATGAGGAGACATGTGTGTTGGCTTCGTATAGTTAGTAGACTGTGTCCGCATCTTGGCGTTTCGACATTTCTATACTTCGGCGTTTCGGCGTTTCAACGTTTTGGTTTTCTGCATTTTTACCTATCGCCTTTTTTTATCTTTCCGCGTTTCTGTCTTTCAGAGTTGTTATCATTCGTTTCGGCGTTTCGGCGTGATTCACAGTTTCAGCGGCACAAACGAATGCGATAAGGGCGTAGCTGAAGGTTATGAGAGTGTAAAACTCGCGGCACCGAAGGAGCATGGAATATCTAACGCTCATGGGGTGCGGGATCGATAGTTTTGTATTTTCCAAGGAGTAATTGTCGACGCGGTATTTCAAGGACTAACACTGGTACATTTACACAGATAAACTTCTGTTCTTCTTTCCGTCACGGCCTAGTACATGACCACCCACGGGCATGTCCCAGTGACCGAGCACCTCACAAATACAATTCACGTTTTTACAGAAAAGAAAAATTTATATATTTCATTCCAAACCCAGTGGAGGCGTATCACCTTGGCAAGTCCCGGAAATACAGGGAAAGTCCGGACTTTCCCGAGGGGCAGTTCGAACCTTGCATCTACCTACCTACCTACCATCCCACAGGACAGGGGAGCTATTTACAGTCCCCCCTTTCGCCTAATTGCGCATACAACGTAAATAAAAAAATGTAATTGAAATTATAATAAAAAAGGAAAAACGAGGAAAAAGAAATAAATAATGAACGGAAATGCAAAATGTTTAAATGATCAATATTATTTCTTAACCTAATATTAATGATTATGAAGAGAAAGAAGTGTAGTGGGATCAGAAGACTAGGAGGGAGTGGAACCAGAGCCCAGGAGCGGGATTCTTGCCGTGCTTGTACCCTGGCCCGAACAGCTCACATACGGTGCGATCACGGCTCAGGACATTGTCGGTATCGGGACTCCAGTGGCGGGAAAATTCATCCTCCGTGGTGGAGTTGCCTGGAGTCTTTGAGGCGACGGAGGCTGAACATGCCATAGGTGCGGTGGCCATTGTACTCGCCATAGGATCGGCATAGGCTCCGGCGGATGAATGTGGTATATACTGCTATGTGGTAGAAGTACACTGTCATGGTGTTGACCGCACTGTCGCCGATGATATGGTGGGAGGCTGGCGTGGTATTGCATGACACCGGTAACATGTTCCACATAAATGTCCCACGAATGAGCAATCACCGTAGAAACAATGGGGCGTTTCATCTGCGTTGCTTAATGCTGAAGAATCTGTGGTATATTGACGACCAACACCGTCCTAAAAAGCAGGTTAGATAAAATGAAATTGGGATACTACTTATAGGGGATTTGGCCACGAAGAGAATAGGGCAAGTGTTTCCTCGGGTAACAGGACAGTGAGGCACAGTAGTGTTACGTAGCTTTTCATCTCAGAACCTCAAAATCAGATGTAGCTTCTTTGTAATAAAACATTTCCTTATTATGGTTAGTAACATGTACATCTTGTTGACACAACATTTATATGTCGTTGAAATACTGTTGAAATAAGCAAAAAGTGTTTTAATTTATCAGACGTTCTGTTAGTAGTTCCAGGGTTAAATAATTATTATTGTCATAAATAGTCATTAGCTTGGGAATATGCAACCACTACGATACCTGTTTTATGTCATAACGTTTAGAGACCACATAGTTGTTAGTATATTGTTAGATAAATTTTCATAATTCTAAAACCTTTAATGTAGAATTCTGCATTTTAACATAAAGCGTTGAAATTATGTTATAACAATTATAAATATTTCTAAGAAAAATTTTGCCAATAGTTGGATAAATCGTTTGAATAAAGTAACAACAAAAAATAAAATGCTTTATGTGTCAGTTATGTAAGACAATCTATAGGTATAGATGTGCGACATAAATAAAATATTGTAGGATTTGTTATCTTGTGGACCATGGAAAACACGTTTCTAGTAAAAATATAGATTTATTCTCAAATATTTCTAAACGACTTCTTAATCACTCCTTTACAATAATTCTACTACTGACAAGTACTGACGACTACTAACTCGCTCGTAGCCTAATGAACTTCTTGTATACACATTCTCTCTTTTTTCAGTCATACATATTGGCACGTACCGGGCGATGGATCAACTACCCTAAACATTCAAATATACGATCCTATTCCACGCCGTAACTTCAATCCTTTCGAGCGCACTTGAAATATTAATTGACCGCTTGAGGCGAATGGTCCAAGCGTTCTTATGCAATCTACATTCATCATTCATTCATAGAAAGGATGTCGTGGTTATCACCTATAATATATTACTGTACATAATAAATTCATATTGTTATATATATTTTATGGAAATAATGAAGTTCTGAAAGAAGCAATTAATTATCAATTTAAGCATGACATGACATACTAATAAAATTACAAATATATCGTCGAATATAATCTACTTAATATACTATTTTGATTTTTTACCAGAAACTTTACAATTTTGTTGGGACCACTATAATGTATAATAACGAAATATATAAATGTTATCAAACAGATAAAATAAGATTGAAAAAATACAAATATAGGAGCATGTCAAGTTTCATAGCATTATAGTGGATTAGCACTACACTACAGTAAAATTTAGTTATTACAATGAAAAATATAATTTCTTTCAGATTCACCAACATCAGGAGTATGTGTCTCATCAATTCCAAATTGAAATTATAGAAATTATTCAAAATAATAGATAATAATTTTGTGTAACTATTAAATACATATTAGATCGTCTTCATTTTATGAATATTCATTGTGAATAATACGAAATTCCTCGCAAAATTCCTTTGTATTGAAATAATTTCGAATAGTAGTTAAGATAGAATGAGAAATACATTAGAAATTTATTGTAATGAAATAAACGAATAAATCAGCTGAATTAAATTAATTCACATTTTGTTAAATTACCAATTCTGTTAGACCCTTCGATAATACAACAGTATCAAGGCAAATGACACGAGATCATGTAGAGATACTGTTCTAAAAATGACTTTATTACATTTGGTATTGAAATGGTAATAGAGAATGAGTAATTTTAATTTACTTATTCTTTATTTCGTCATATATAAAAGTGATTCTTTACATGACTTCGATGCAACATTCAAAAAATCATTCGTTACAGCAATTCGTTACAGATTAAAATCATTACATTACAGCAGAGTTCTGATCGAGTTAGAACTTAATTCAATATCCTCATGATCTAATCAATTCGTTTCCGTGTATTTTCTGTATTGTCGTATTTCGTGACTTAGAAAAAAGGAACACTAGAAATATCACTATGTAACTTTATCATTACGTATTACAATGTAATATACACGCCGTTTTGTTACATATTTGCTACATATATCAGCGAAACTACCGAACTTATTTAGATTTTTCTTTTCCTTAGAAAACAAAATTTCTCTAACAGTTCCCGAGACAGAATTAAGCAATATTTATTTTCCCTTAAATGACGTTCATAAAATCATCTAATAATATTGAATGCTTAAATATTTACTTAAAATTTAGAACAATCGACGAGAATGATTTATCCTCAATTCACTTATTGACTGACACTTTTACACGGATGTTCTAAATTTTCTGTACCTTTATTTCCATTTACTTGAATTAATCATGTAAATCAAATCTTCAAATAACTTCTAGTTGAACTGTGAGAGTTAAAAGATAGATAATTTCCATATGAAACATAAATAACAAATGATTATAATAAGGTGTAACCATAACATACGGTGCTTTGCGCAATTATATTTCTAATTCCATTTCTATGATTATTAAAAAACGATTCGATACGAATATTTTGAATTTCTGTGAAGATAGGAATAGATACAGTAGAGCTATTCAATCAATCAATAAATAATAGTTAAACATTTGTAAAATTCATCGAAAAATAAATTAGTATAACTTTGTAATTTAAAGGAAAAATTTGAATTAGAATAACAGTACTTTAAATAGACATAATTTTGAGATTCCTTTCCTTCTCGGTAAGTTTCGATTCTAATCTTGTCTTTATCAATGATTAACATTTTCATCTTCTTTTTACATGAGGGAAATCTTCAAAACATACCCTGCTCCCTAGGAGAAGAACCGAATTACGTGAGATTCATACTCACTAAGGCCCCCACAGCGGTCATCCTCCCCACTGTGTGGGGGCACCGAGAAAGCAGCGGGAAAACCCTGCCAAGGGAACATCCTGTGCGCCCTGCGGCGTGTCCGATCATCGCGGTCAATCAAAGACGAATTCCGTTGAAAATTGTTACGGAACCGCGCGGCCACTGCAACCACGCTGTCATCCCCGATCATGGTCACCTACACCACCTTCTAGACCATCACCTCCCCGACTGCCTACAGCTCGCCCTGGCTGCTGGCTGTAGGGGGACGAAGACTGTCCCGGATATCATTAACCCTAAATCATCATATCTGTCCTTAAGCCTAATTTATTTTTGATAGCCATGATAGCCATGATTGATAGCGGATATAGAAAATTTGGTATGAAAATTGAAGAACTATATAGAAATGAAAAAATGAAGTAAGACATTATCGAATATTATGAATGGAGCGCAATATCTCTCTCTGTCAAAGCAACGCATCTGTTTAATATTCCGATTATGTCAGTCGACTGCGATATGTCAATTACCGCATATATTCCTAACTCCAATAATCAGATTCGATTTATTTCCAAGTTGTACCTAATGAAACCGGTCAACTTTGTTTCAAACATTTTTTCAATGCTAAATATTAAAGAGGAATGCTGAGATATCATATTGCGTGACTTACCCTACAATTAATTAAGCAATTGCCGAAATATTCGAGATAACTGTGGTTCAGTAAATTTATCTTCATAAAATGTCACACAAATCACATAAAATTACATCCAAATGTGATAACGAATCTCAATTTCGCCTAAGCACCATTTACTTGCTAGATACACAGGCATTATCTATGTACATGCATTACCAATCATCAAGATTTAAATATTAGTTTCAAACTAATTATGTTTATTGGGATATTGTGATACGCTGTAAATTAATGTACAATATATTACACGTTATGCATTATTGCAATTCTCTCAACTTCATTACGTGTTTTCTATTCCAATTTAAATAATAAAGTATAGAACCAAATTTTATGGAAGAAATAGTTAGAAAATTCTGTGAGTACAAACTAATAATCAAAGTTTATTAATATAGGTATTTGAATACAAATGTTTATTACTCTAAAAGGTCTTCGTTCGAAAAAACAGGATGTTTTGTAACAATGTACAAATGCTACATGATAACAAAACCTACATTACTATAATTTTTTGTAAAATTATAGTAAAAACAGGACTTACAAAAAATAGAAGGAGAAATATAAAAATAAAAACGAACGTCCATTTAATAATAAAATTGATTTATAAAGACTGTGTTCTGGTATATCGTCACTAGGAGGTTCTTGACTGGCGACGACTAGCGACGATTAACGAAGAATTCTATGAGCAATTGAAAAACTGAGATATTCCTTGAGGAATATGTATGATTCTTCGTGGCGATGAATGAACTGTATTTGGTTTGTATTATTTGTAATAAGCATCGCCCTGACGGTGAAAGAGCGAGTATATATTTATTTGTAAATGAATAATTTTGGCGAGAGTTTCCTTGTTATTATTCCTCCTTTAAAATCGATGCTTTTACAAGAATTATAATGATAGGGATAGGTATTCTGCTAATGGCCGACATGGATGTTGGAATTTCTATGTATGAGATGGATGGGTAGGCGATCTATCTAGTTTTCGGTACAGCAAGTTCATTGCCTCATGCGCCTTGTAGTTGGCGTTTATGCTATTGCCCTTTACATGGGATACAGGATCGATAATACCGCTAAAATGGAATTTCAAGTATTAGCAGTCATAGAATCCATTCGCTCACGGTCTCTCAATAACTGTCACCTTCACATAGCTCTCACTACACTCTCGACCAAACCCTGCCTTACACACACACACACGCGCGCGCGCGCGCACGCACGCACACGCACACATTGTTTATAAATTCATTTTCCGCAGATTTTATTATTACACTCAATCCTAAATTCAATTCAATTAGCTTCTTTTCTGTTTCATCCTCGATTTCATACAGTTCCAGATCAGATGCAACAGATTCAACGTCTGATTGGTCTCCCCTTGGTTGGGTCAGTCTTTTCCTCGCAATACAAGGTCCCTTCAAGAATACTTAAGAGAATGGTTAATCAGTTTTCTCTTTGTTATACGGTGCGATAACTAAATATTTCAAACAATCACGCTTCGATACTTGTCAAAATAACACTTTATACCACGTATGTACGAAATCAACAATCCAGTATACCATGACTTTTAAATTACGTTGATGGCAAAGAAACGACAATTGCAATAAAGGTAACATCAAGTTGAAAGCAACATAAATGAATTATAGTAATATATAGAAAAACAGGCCATCTGCACAAGCATTTTTCTATATTGCCTACAATTCACGAAATTATTGAGAATTTGGAAAGAGAAAGAAATGCAAATAATTTAAATTGCAGGAGAAGGCAATACTCTTACTCTTTTAGTGTGCATTACACAATAAAGTGGATATGAGTATTGGAAAATGTAGGATAATTGTATATAGGAAGAGGTAGGCATAATCTGCTCAGATGATTCTCAGTTTTAGAACAGAAACGTCAGAAAAAAGTGCGATGGTGTTGGTTGAGAGAAAAGATAGTCCAATCTAAATATAATAGTAACTGGGGCTAAATATTTTACCCAATTGGCATATTTAGAACCGTTAACATTTGCCCAGAGTAAAAGATCACTATAGGGAGATTTATCTGTCAAGACTTGATGTTATCTGAACGCTTCATTGGAATCCCGGCATAAAACAGGTTGGCCGTGGGCATGTGCATTTGAAGGTATGCAAGAATATAAGGTATTACTTTTTCAAACAGTCGCACTTCCCTTTCTTCTTTGCCTCTTGTATGTGTATCTGTAATACCCAAATATAATTTCACAGAATATCCCTACGTAACTCTAGTCACGATTGCATTCTCCAATAACTGGTCAATTTTTATTTAAAACATTTTCTTCTCAGATTAGCGAAACAACTTGAAAAATCGTAATTAGAAATCATGTACAGTCGCGTATCTTTGTTATTTCCCCAACCGAATACAACGGAATTTGCTACGGATAAGAAATATTCGTTAAGTAAACTCGAGTTAACAGTAGATGTGGCGCTAATTTTCCCGTATTATGTGAAAAGATTACATTAAAATCCACGAAAAATAGTGATTCCTTGTGGTGTACATTCATATAGATAGATGTCCAGTGAGAGATCTGTTATGTGTATCATAATGCACACGATAGGAAATATCGAAGAACATACAATTTGAAACAGACAAGCGGTGACTTCGAGCTGTATGCGTCCGCATTTGTCGTAAGAGATTTTAATTTTACTTTTTAGGGAAACCGTTCCTAACTTTTATTCCTGCTTCACCGAATCAGCGACTGCCACTATTCAAAGCAATCGATGGAAAAATATTTAGCCCTCTTAAGAGTTCTTACAAACTCTAAACTTTGTACCTCTTCTACTATCGCAAACGATACACTTAATTAATTAACTAATATATAAAATAAAATAATATCTATAATAAAAAATTTAATATTTATAGTGAGGGATATCAAAATGTTATATACATACATATGTATGTACAAACATATATATATATATATATATACATATATATCTGTTGACATTTTCGACCAATTTCGTGGTGAGTAAACTTTGTATAAGTAACAGATTAGGTTTACGCTGTTTTTAAACAGTATGAGTATTCTATACTTTATTTCGACTAATATCGTGCCGAACAAATTTCCTTACATAAATAATAGGTTAGGTTTTCGTAGTTTTTAGAGTTTGTGTATTTTATTGACATTTTCACCTAATATCGTGGAAACTAATCGGTATAACATAAATGGTATGTTACATTTACGCTGTGTTTAGAGAGATTGAGTAATCGTTTTATATCTTCGACTAATATCCTGGCGAGCAAACATTTTGACATAAGTAATAAGTTAGGTTTACGCTATTTTCAGATGGTTTGGGTATGCTAATCATATTTGCGACATATATCGTTGTTAACAAACTTTATTACCTAAATAAAGTCTGGTTTGCACCGATTATATAGTTTTAGTATTCTGTTGATATTTCCGTCGATTATCGTGCTCAGCAAACTTTTTTACAAGTCACGTTTACGACGTTTTTAGGAAGTATGCACATAATATTTATATTTCCGATATATATCGTGGCGACCAAACTTTTATCCAGAAAGATAGGTTAGTTCACGCTGTTTTTAGAGATTTCGATCATTCTAATTTTTATCTAATATCGTGTGGCGCAATCTTTTTGGCATTAACAATATGTCATCTTTGCACTATTTGCAAAGAGCTGGAGTACCCTATTGATGTTATTGACCAATAACGTGAACAGCAATATTTTTTACAGGTTAGGTGTTATGAGTGTTATGAGTATCCCATTCATATTTTTGACTAATATTCGGGGATGCAAACTTTTTTACATATACAATAAATCAGGTTTGCACCGCTTATAGAGTTTTTCTGTATTCTATATATATTTTCGACTCATATTGTGGCAAGTAAACCTTTTTCACAAATAGTAGGTGAGGTTGACGCTGTTTTTAAAATCTTTGATTATTCTAAAGATATTTTCGACTAATATAGTGATGAGTTAACTGTTTTGCATAAATAATAGGGAAGGTTTACACTGTATTGAGAGATTGTGAGTACCGTATTGATATTTTCGATTAGTATCGGACCGAGCAAACTTTATTACATTAATAATAGGCCAGGTTTACCCTGTTTTTAGGAAGTTCGAGAATTCCTTTGCTGTTATCGATTACTATCGTAGCAAGCATACTTTGTTACATAAATAATGGGTTAGGCATACGCTGTTTTTAGGTGGGAATTGTATCTACAAGCTGTGGTTCAGTAGCAGGACGTCCAATAAAATCAAAATAGAATATTAAATGTGACTTCCGTTTCTAATTCAACCTCTTTAAAGAGATCCTAGTAAAAAATTAATTAACCCCCAAACTGGCCCTTCTCACAGTCTTCATAGCTTTATCTAAATTATCGGGAATTTATCATTTCCATCCCCTCCTACTGTCCCTAAAATTGTATAATCAGATCCCAATGAACTGTGTAAGACATTATATTGTCAATACATTGTCA
>NW_027470195.1:0-42399 GCF_051020765.1 Lasioglossum baleicum
CTCGCCGAAACCGTCTTCCTGCGCAGGAGCGGGCTTGGCTGCGTTCTTCTCAGACCCGCTCCGCAGCATCATTTGCTCGCAGAAGGAGGCCATCGCTCGCCAATTCCTCTCGCTCTCCACCATGCTAGGCACAATGGCAGAGTTATATATATATATATATATATATATATATATATATATATATATATATATATATATATATATATATAATATATATAATATAATATAATAATATATATAATATATAATATAATATAATAATATATATAATATATAATATAATAATATAATAATATATATAATATATAATATAATAATATAAAAATATATATAATATATAATATACTAATATAATAATATATAATATACTAATATAATAATGTATATAATATATAATATAATATATATATATAATATATATATATATATATATATATATATAACTAAATATAAAAAATTAAAGGTAATGCAATTTACTTTTTTTATTCTAGGTGATGAATCTGATATTTGGTTCGAAGTAGGGTCTGTAACTTTAGCACCAGTTATCTTAGAAGCTGCAATTTCTCTTCCAACTTCTGATTATAATTTACATTTAGTACAAAACAAGTATTTAAAACTACACGATGAAGCTACAAAACATTTATGGTTCTTATGGCCTCGAGACGGTGGTGTGAAAGCAACAAAATGTGGTTGTATAGACGGCTGTACATTTTTTGGAAATAACTGAAATGGGCCAACATTTTTTAAACCAAGTTACTATGATTTTCAAGATGACATAAGTATTGCTGCATACAGGTATATATTGCATACAGGCGTAAAATACTGAGCACGTCATTTTTACTGCTGGTACCTATGCTTCAGAATTAACGAATATGGAAAGGAAGAAGGCTTTGGGCAATCTATAGTACACAATGGTCAACTAGTATTTCATACATCGCCTTATAATTTACAAGATGTATCTTCACAAGATTACCCTTTTACTGCAGTAATAGTGACTGCTACGCAAGATGGATCGCAAACATCAGAAAAAGGTGTTTAGCGACCAAGGTCTGTGACAGATCATAATAACGAAGAAACTAGTAGTACAAAATTAATTGCTGCATCAGCAAGTCCATTCGCATGCAGTGATGAACGGAAACTGCTGGACAGAAGATTTTTTTATACATCGACGTGGTAATTTTGGGAATAGCTTTGAAGCAACTTTTATTAATGATTTGATTAATTTTTTGGAATATTGCATATGTGGTTGCATAAATACGCTAAATTTCGAACTTATAATATGTCCATTAATACTTAGAATTCAGAACGTAAAAATTTAAACGAAACTTATGCATATTAATATTAGGAATGGAATGCTAACTTATATATCATTTATGCTGCTATCTGTCAATGTAATTTTTTAATGTATCTTATGTTTCAGTGGGTTCTGTCTCCATGAATATTTTCTGCTCCTTGTAAGCTTATCTTTTTGATATAAAGAATAATCTTATTTTTAAACACTTATTTCTAATATACTATATTTAATATCATTAATAAAATAAGTACCATAACCATCATTACATTGCATTCAGAAATATTATCTTTTATCTTTTTTTTGCAGTGGAAGCAGTGTAAGAGACGTATCATGTTCCCGACTAATGGATGCTAGTTCTGTTGTACAATTACTACAAAAATTAGATTCAGATTCAAAATTACACACAGAACGATGTAAATCAATTTTAAGTGTTCCCGAAATCAAAACTGCTCCAAAATGTAGGGTATCTGATTCTAAGTTAGCAGTTGACTATTTTAATGCATCGGATATCGAACCATTTTATCAAATAGTCCACAGTCATTGCCAGTAGTATCTACAGAAATAAATTTTTCAGACTCAATTGAAACAAGTATAAAAACTGTTGATGGCATCAACATTTCTGATTCCCGTCACTCAATATACGTAAAATCACAGTCGGACGAAAAATTAAAACAAGACTTATTATATTAATCAATTAACGTGATTAAATTACGTTATGTAAATTATATATAAATATATGATTTACATATGCAGTAAAATATGCTCTTCTATATTTAATACAGTTTATACTTACAGGTACAACGGACAATATCTATGTCTTCAGAAAATCATTCAGAAGCTTTCTGCTCTGCTGATGAAGACACGAGTCATGGATTAAGCGGAAGTTGCACATCAAGCTTGCGTCAATCTATTGTCGGATCTGGCTCAGTATTAAATCGTAATGATAATATGAAAAGGAAGTTCTCCTCTGATTTATCTGTTGTAGAAAGCTCGACAAATGTAAATATTTTCACATCTGAGAAAGCGCATACTTTAGATAGGGCAAAACCACAGTCGTTAGGTACGAAACGAAGTCCTAGAGTAAATCGAAATACCAATTTTCAAAATGATGCTGATTACAGAAACGTTGCACTACGTGATTCATTCGATAGTCATTCTGTTTCTTCCACAAGTTTCATATCCGCTGTATCATCGCAAGAAGATGTTACTCTTGTAAATTTGCACATGCAAGTAAATAAACCTATCGTTGATTTTCCGCTTCTAATGTCAAGTTACGTTAGTCATTTAACTCGGGTAGTTTCAAATATATAAATTTCAAATTGTCAATGTCTCTAATAGACATAATTTGTAAGTAATATATAAATAATTTTAGATACGTTGCTTAAATCGAAGTCAATTATCGATACCAGCAGGAAATGCTGCATTCACTGCACCACTCTTTCAGTATACCGAGGATGGTAGGTTAGTTTATGTTGGTGGGAGATATGTACCAAAATTTGAAAGAGTCACTGAAGGTTTTACATCATTAAAAATGATTACACGATCTGATGATTCACCTGTAGCAAATTCAACTAATGAAACTCCTACACATCCATATTTTTGGGATAATACAACTGTTAGTCATATGGAAGGTAGAATGTGCATACAATATCTTTCTGTTCTTACTAAATGCATGTGTGTGTGTTAACGTAATTGACGATTGTGTTATTATACTAAGGAAAAGAAAGATCATATAACTCATAATAAGGAAGAGTTGTTAACTGTGCAACATGAAAATGGATCGCGAACGACGGTTATTGTAATGTTTAAGGGAGATGTAGATATTATGTTAAGTCAACGTTTCAACGATGCTATTATATGGACTTTAGCTACTTTACATCCATTAAGAATTTTAAATCATCTGCATTACGAATGCATTGGAAAAGTTGAAGATGCTAATACTTTAAGGCAAGACCAAAGTATATCCTACTGGAGTCAAGTTTAAACTAGTTCATAACGATCCACCGCTGAAGGAAATATTAAGAACGTGCAAGGTGACGATAAACGTTAGTCCGATTATATTCAATTCTTTTTCATCAGTAACATGTATACTTGTTAACATTCTTGATTAATAATAGGTAAAATTGCTCTGCAAACAAACGTGTATGAAGAAGGCATTATGACACAAGTAGAAGGCTGTATTATTTTACCAAAGGTAATTATTAACTTACAATACATATCTTCTTAACGTTAAACTTATGTTGTATGTATTATATACGTAATACATATATAATATATTAAATACACGCACTATATGAACAATATATCTAATACATATATATTGCATACATATACATATAATATTTTTGAGCTAACATTAATTATTTACATTTAATAGACTAAAATAAAGTAATATTATATTTTAGGTTTCATTGAAAGTTCTTAAAGATGTAACTGTGAGACAGATACAAAGTGAAATTCAACGTCTCGTACGAAAAACAGAGGTTTCATTTCCATATTATAAACCTAAGCAGCAGACATTGCAAGGATATTTAAACAGCAGAAATGTAATAATAACAGGTCTCTCGAATGTTCCTACAGTGCCACCTAAATTAAAAATGTCTTTCGGTATTGTAGGTTATTTCTGCAATATAATTGTGATACATTGTTAAATACTTTTATATTATGATGGAAAGTATAAATTACTTTGTAATTTCTTTACTAAATCGGCAGGTCTGGAAAGGAAAAGAAGGAATTAGAAATATCTTATATGTCTTGCGGTTCAGAAGGAGATATTGTTGAAATCAGTAAAGAAACCATAGACTTGTATGAACATAAAACAAATACAAAAAAATCTTAATACATTCTTCCTGTTCTTCCTTCTATTTTTCCTGCAGACATCGCTATTTAGCAAAGAAATTACAAAGTAACTTATATTTACCATTGTAGGATAATAGAATTCAGCAATCGTGTCGGTTGTTAGCAATTCAGAAATCATAGCATGATCGGAATTGACATCTTTTATTGCTTTCTCATGTTTCGACTTTCGTCTCCTGCTGTGAATCACGCGAATCCATTGTACGGACAATCGATCGTCTCTGGTTTGTCCTTCGTTTTAGAATTCGATCAATGAGAAAGAAAGCCGAAAGAAAAAAAGAGCTAAAATCGGAGTTAGAGAATTTTAGAATACGCAAGAGTGCCTGCGACAGCGAATCACGAGCGCGTAATCTTTAAGGCAAAATAGTTCTTAGAGGCATCGACGCGATCGCACAATCGTCGAAGGCTTTGATAGACACCTTGACAGTCCGCAACTTCTAAAGATAACAAAAAAAAACAAAAAAAAAAGAACGATAAATAAATAAATATAAAATATATAAAGATCTATCCTCGTAAGAAGTAGTTGAAGAGGAGACAGTCTTTTTGAGTCATCTGCAGAAAAAGCAAAGATTTTGTGTGTGTATGTGTAGGAAAATCGACAAAGATAAAATTAATGTTCTAAGACTGCGTCCGCTGTACTTAGAACGTATTGTACCGTATAAGGCACGAAGGAAACCACCGAGGGTCCATCTTCTTCCGCTCCGGTTCAACGATCCAATGATTGATTTGAAAAACAGAAAAGATCTCGGTAATGGAAGAAAAAGAAAAATATCGAAGGAGCGTCTAATTGACGTTCGCGTCGAAATTATTTTCCGGCGTCACCACTTCTCAAACTTGCCGGTGGTTTTTCAGTTGGATCGATAGTTGGTCCGCTGCCGTGGCTTATACCGCACGTCGAGAACAACTCCACTTAGAAAAACACTTGTTTCGACTCTTCGTGCGTTCAAGCAAAACGAAACGGACCACACGCGAGTCTAGAAAGAGAGAGAGAGAGAGAGAGAGAGAGAGAGAGAGAGAGAGAGAGAGGATCTATATGTCGATTAACTCATAAACGTTTCCCGATTTTAAAGCACTTTCTATCCAGCTTTTCGTGAAGTCAAAACACGATTATTTCTAGGACGAGTGCCGGATTACATAAGATAAGAACGGAAATCGCAATTCTAACTGATAAATACGTTGCTATCTGAGGAAACCTGTTGTTACTGTTGTTGTTAAAGCTAATGGAAGTGTTACGTTGTTAAGAAACGGCGCGAACGTTCGTAGAGAAAGGAAGAATGTTAGTCACATCTTCGGAACAGGTATGTGGGATGACGATGTCGATGAGAAAAATAAGATAAAAAGAAAAAAGAAGAAATAACGAAGCATGTCGATTATGCCATAACTAATGTATCTCTATCTGCTACTGTTAAGTATCTAAAGACACGCGTATGCTTCTACCCATTTTCCAGTCGACGTGAGATCTCGAAACGCGAATTTATTTTCACCGGCTCCGCATCCTCGATTCAGTCAGCGATCCAACTTAAGTAATCACGATTTCACGCGGTCGAAGAGCAATATAAACGTTATAAATTCGATGTTGAGTGTTTCTATTCAACCTATCGATCTTTCTTCGAACGAACGTGAATTTCATTCGGAAAATTCGCATCGACACAACAAACAGGTCTCTCTACTGATCTCGCAAATTTCTCTCTCTCTCTCATTCTCCCTTTCTCTCTTCCTTCGATCGCTCATCAATTAGCCAGATGGTCCATGCGTTTTAATCCGTATCGAGATACGTTAATCGAGGACCTCTAAATCTGACAAGTAACCCCTTTATTTCTAGCTACACTTCGAGAGTTTAGCGTAACTGAAACATTTCGGCGAAAACGAAGGTTGTTTACGTTCGACCATGTATTGTAGGTGAGACGATCAACCGGTCCATAGTCGCTTTCATCGTTGAAAAAATGAATTTCGCACCGTTGACCTTCGAACAGGAAAATTCAAAGTACGTTCCAGCGTTAGTGATTTTTCCTTTTGAAATTACCGGTTCGAATCACTGTGTTTCTTCAGTAGCGATAGGCGAGGGACCACCTAGGTCGATAGCGATCGAAATTGCTAGAAAACGAGCCGAGACAAAAATCCGAGAGAATAGATTTAACCATTGTGAGCCTAATAGTCGCGAGCACGAAATAGCGGCCTTATCGATGTTTTTTTAGCCTCGTACTCGTCATCTCCGAAGACTCTCGTAACCCTGTAAGTTATAGACTAACCCTCACACGAACGATCGGCTTCGTTTCGATAATTTCACCCGAGATTCGTGTCCCTCGCATTCTCATTCCCTGCCAGGAGTCTTCCGATCGACCAATCATCGTCGTTTTATCCTAGAGACCATCGTTTCGCCTCCCACTAACGTGATGTGACAAACAATTTTTATAAGTCTAGTAAAAGAGCGCGGAAACCGGGAATTAGAAACCCGTTGGCCGAGTATAAGCATATCAGTAACAATTGATTTCTTGAACTTGATTCCTCGAACAATTGATTTCCCTCTTCAAAAGCGACGGAGTTTTCGTAGATTTTTTCAAACGGAAAAAAGGGGAATTGTGACTTCCGTGCTAGTCGCGTTTTCGAAAATTCTTTGGCACAGGAAGCTGCAAAATTTTGTTCTTCGATCAACCTTGTGTCGTTTCAATTGAAGACGCACGGAAATACCACTTGCCGTTCCTCTCTCTCAATTACGCTCATCCAACACGAAGAGATTGCTCGAGATATCTCGACACTCGTTTGATAACCAACCGAATTTTCGTCCCTCTCGCGTACTTTGTTACGAGTATTCTGGTTGCTCGTTCGGTTAATGTTGATTTTTACATCGAGTCAGACTGACTCCACAAATTACAAGAGCATCGACCATGCAGACGGATTCGTACATCATTTCTCGCGTTCTGGGCGGCCGTTTCACCGCCGTTTCTAACGAGGCAGCAACTGTAGCAATATTAGCTACGGATTGAATCGTGTCACGTATAAGACGACAGGATGTTCATCCACGGTGAAACTGAGTAAAAAAGGAACGCGTTGTTCAGTGAACGCCAAATTGGATTAATATGATAAAAAGGAGAGCGGTCGAACATAGCGTCGCCGCAATTTTGAGGCCGAGAATAAGGAGGAAAGAAGCAGAGAAAAGGGAAAGGAAAGGATCGTCCCGCGACATCGCGATTATAGGTATGATAACGCGTACGGGATGTATAAGCGACTATATCCCCTTTATATCGAGCGTGTACTCGTCTATGTACAGAACGAAAGGGATGATCGCGAGTGAAGAAGAAAAAGGAGAGAAAAAAATGAAAGGACAAAAATATGGGACGAGGCTGCGGCCTCTCTCGAGTGTAGTCGTTCGTGCTTTTTCGTCATCATTATCGAGGATATTAGCGACAAGGGAGATGACAACCTTAAGAACACTAGCAGAGAAGTAAGTTTAGCAACGATATATCTCGCCAAAAGGGACATCTTTTTTTGAAGACCTCGAGGCAATGAGAAGCATTGTATTTGTGTCAGCGTACATTTTTAATGAGAGAAGAACACGATTATATTAATGATAAGGTAAAATTATTAAGAAAAGATGGGAAAATTGCATGGTAACATTGATAAGCAGTAAGAGGGAATAAACGAAGCTCGCGAGTTCCCCGATTCATCAGGGAAGACGAAGGACAGGAGGCGTAGCTGACGACAGAAACGATCATGTCGTTACGCGAAGTTTCCAATGCATATACATTTCTTACGAATGACGTCGTCGACCAATCGTCTCGCGGAACGCGCGAACCGATGGCTTTTATGGAACATGGGTGGCATGTGATTGTATGTTGTTTCAAATAAAACACTGTTGTTTTGCATACTATGTACGGTTATCGTAGTTCTCATTTCTCCGTCCTCGTTATCCTCGCATAATTGTAACGAATCCTTTTTTATATATCCTACCAACTTCTATCTCCAAACCTAAGTCGGTTCAATTTCAAAGCTTAAAAAGAAATGGCAAAATTCAGAAAGGATACTTAAATACTTAAGAGTTCTTAAATTTTAGTTTTCGCCCAGAAATTCACGGTCGTCCATAGATTTGAAGTGTGCTATGCATATTCCAGACTATACAAATGGAATGATTAGATTCATTATTTGAAAATGCATCTTTTTCACGCCAAAAATTAAGTATTTAAATATCTGAAAAAATTAATTGCTAAAGATGAAGCATAATTTAGAGACAGATAATTTGTTGCGAAAATGAAAGTGAATATGAAAGTGATAAATTCAAAGTTTGATGTAAAAACAGAGAAATAACAACTCAATACAGCTGAGCATGTAAATATTACACTTATGAAGAAGATAAGGTCAATGATACATGCAGCAAATCTAAATAATTAGATTTTGCTGTAGGAATTTTTGAAACACTTGCACTGAAGCTCAACATCTGTCCTGGAAGTAATACCTTCTGGAAAATGGAGTCGAAGCAAGCTAGATCTCGAAAAATTCCATGCTTTTTTTGAACAATTTTATGCTTCGATTTATCAACATTAAATTCTAAAATTAAAATTTTCAATAACAACACATGCAACGATTTCTTTGAAATTAAACAAATTTGGTTTAATTAAATCATATTAATTAAATTCAGCAAAGTAATGTTATATAGCCATATGATGCTCTGAAGATTTGTTTCGTTAATCAGTGTTGACGTAGTTTCATTTTCAGCTTTTCATTATTAAACTTTGTATACCTGGAAATGCGCATATTTGAAAAAAAATTGTCGTAAGAAACATTTGTTTCTTTATAATGCTATTAGATAGCTACGTATAAAACTGAGTAGGATAATTGATCACATAGTAAGTAATTTTAGGTAGCAGATCGTGTCTTATATGGCAAGGTTAATATTTTAATCCTAGGTGTTGGATATATATAAGAAAGGATGGTTTACCGAGGTCTGCGAGAAAAGCACCGAACCTCCTTTAACCTGGAAACCATCCGGCAGTGGGACCGAGAACGACGGTTACTAATATTCTATTAAGATTTCAAACAATTTTCAATTAATATAATTAACAGTTTTCTATAAATATAATTGGCGCTATTATGAAAATTATACCGAGGTTCCTGAATAGAAGGTTTTCAATTGTTTGCTATTATAGTTAATGCTACACTTTCCGAACCAATCAAAACGATTCGTTTCGTATTTATAGTTTTGTCGTTACCGAAAACGTTAATTTTGCTAAAATTACCCGCGTCCTGAAAGAAACGTAATTACGCATGCCTATTTATTTTCATTACGCCACTCTAATTATTATTGTTATTAATCATTATTTACGCACATCGTGTTTAGAAACTCATTACGGTAGTCTATCATTAATCGTAATTAATACTGCAACGTACCAATGTTAGGAACGAAATATTTATTTGAAAGAAATTATTTTCTTCGATACAGTGCGACGAGAAAAAAGGTTCGAATCGAAAATTATTTCATATTCGATCAAGAAGAAGTTACATTGCAGGATATAGCAAACCGCAATCCTCTTTTCATTGACAACCAAAACGCGAATAAATTAAAAAATTATTGCACGATACGGATTAAGAAAGTTAAAACAATTTTTAGCAAAATGAAACCTTTAAATAATCTTTTGCATTTCAAATACTATGTAATTCATTTCCGTTCAGACTATTTTCCAGATGAATTATCAGAAAGTTCTAAACAATCCGTGTCCTATCATATCAGTTTTCTATTTACCGAATACCTTCCTCATTTAAATATCATCTCGTACTATAGTAATCTACGTAAAAAATAAATATATAGATTATAATATATAGAAAACAATCGTGTATGTGTTCGATGATTAGGTAGCTATTAAAGATGAGTAATTTAGTTAGTCAAGATAGGTGGATGGTTGATTATCTGTGGCTAGAAAAGAGTCGATGGGCGAGCCGAACCTGTCCATAAACGGCAGCCATTAAGAAGTAAATTGACGTGGACGATGGATAATTGTCGATGGATAATACACCCGTAGCCACTGGGAACGGTCTGCTGGATGACCCAATGCACGTTTATCACCCTTAGCCACTAAGAATGTTAATAGGCCCCGCAGCACATATGCCAGTCGATGCGATACAGAGTATCGTAGAAAGGAGAAAAGTGTAGATAAAGCCGTGTTACTCATTTATCCTATATCAGACGTTCTGGTTAAATATCTGTGGCCTGGAATTTTATTTGATTTAAATAGTCTCGAAGCAGATGGAAGAAATTACAGTAACGGAAAATAGTGTAATTCAAATTGCTCTAATTTTGTTCAGAGTTAGTACTGCCATTGAGTATTATTTAGAATAAATATTTATTCGATTTAAATAGCTTTGAAACAGGTGAACGAAATTATAGTAGACGAAAGCAGCGTAATTTTTAAAATTGCACTAATTTTGTTTCATCAAAGTTACCACCGTCACCGAGTATTATATAGTAATAATAGGTAATTGTTGAAATAATACAGTAATGTAATACTGTAAAAATTTATTAGAGTTAATGTGATACTCATTTGAGTAGAGAACTGTGAAGAATACAAATAAATCGAGAAAGAATTAGTATATAGATCGATAATTAATTGAGACTAAATTA
This sequence comes from Lasioglossum baleicum, assembly GCF_051020765.1. Taxonomy (NCBI): domain Eukaryota; kingdom Metazoa; phylum Arthropoda; class Insecta; order Hymenoptera; family Halictidae; genus Lasioglossum; species Lasioglossum baleicum. The sequence continues at coordinate 10,761 of NW_027470195.1, forward strand.
GTGTCTGTAATAATCCAAAGGCGTACAACCATATCTCGCGCCAAAAACAGAAAATTTTACGCATTGAATTTAATTTGAAAGGAAGTTAAAGCAGGAAGAGATCGCTTTTTGCTAAAAAAAAAAACTACTACGTTAAACGAAACAAAATAAAATATGAATTTATGATTTTGTAAGGAGATCAATTAGTTCTCATAAATATAGAATATGAATTACAGACGATTATATATGATTATATAATATAATTATATTTATATTATCGTGATGTTTCGTCTAAATAAAAAAAGAATTTTGAAAAAGACCCACTTACTCTGTCGACTTAAATATCGGCGGAAATATTGGCCAAATTGCTAAGATATATACACATGCGCGAGTGAAAGAAGGTTCAATAATTTAAACAAATTGAAAGATTAATGAATTATTAATCAAAATTCATGGAAATTATACATACGTGGAATGGAATATATCCAATTGGAAAAAAGTAAAAAATAAATGCAAAGTCTCATCGAATATAAATAAAATATTTCATATAACATATAGTATAATACATTAGGATATTATAATTTTTTCCTGTAATGTAAACACTTTATCCAATTAGGATCAGCTCGTGTTTCAATTTATAAATTGCTTTCGTTCTTTTATTTATAGCATAAGATCGAATAATTTAGGTAATTTGAATTTTCTTTCATATACAGATCTTTCTCTAGTATTTAGAATAGGTGTGTGAAATTTAAATATTTTATTTTTCGTCGTAACATAATTGTTACTGTGCAAAATTGTTAAATTATTGTTATCCATTATTACTAACAAATTATTTATTATTTTATTCCCAAACTTCCTAACCGAACTTCACGTTTATTTCTCTCCTAGCAACCGTCAAATTTTCTGAGAAAACTCTCGTACACATATTTACTACCTTTCCTAAAATCTTTCTCCGAAATTACTCCGACATGTAAATTGCTATAACATAAGCACAAAACGGATCAATTTAAAAGGCAATAACGAAAGGAAACAATAATACAAACTTTCGTATACTATTGAAGAAAAAATACCGGCGAGTAAGTGTCATTGAATTTGGCAAGAAGCATATTGCCAGAAATAGTATATACACATATGAAGGAACAATACAGAGTATTATACCCGAGTGTTCTCTAAGCCAACAACGTGAATTTACATTCATCTAGAGGTAGTAAGATCGGAGTTAGTCTTGATGCTACACGATCCTATCGCGACCGATCCTGGTGAAATTAATCTTGGGAAATTAGTTTGATCGCACGAGAGGTGAACTGCTTCGATATCGAAGTTCCGACTTATCCACCACTCGCTCCACCGTTTTACACACACTCCGAAATCGTTCCCGAGGAACATCACTGGTCGACCATCCTTCGTCACCTCTGCGCACTTCCAATACGAACGACGATTTTTCTGGTTAGAATAGCATTGCAGCATGATGTAATCCGAGATAGCAGAGATAAAGTACAGTTTCACTGCAGAGCTCAGGAGTTTGCACGTCGAAGGAATGCGGATCTGATTTGTCATACTGCGATGACCTATTCATCTTGATGACGAATTATACGAATGCTTGTCATTCGTTGTAGGTGTCACATTTGCAACTAGAATTATATCGCATCGAGAAAAACGAGTTGTGCGAATTTGATTCGATTACGATAGAGACTGTTTCTGATACCGATGAAATATTTCATACTGATATCAGAATCTATATCACTAGTAATTGAACGACGTAGCGACAAAAAAAAAAGAGAAATGCACAACGTTAATCACAGATTTGGTAAATGCTGGTTGGTAAATATTATAGCGAGCAGTAATGATTTGTTTTATTGAAATGAAAAGTTGTAACTTGTCCTAAAATGACATCGAAAATGAAGATAACATAGTCAGGACGTTCCTGTTCTATTCTGAACCATGTCAAGGCACGCTTCTTGATTAAAATACAGAAATTTATTCTCGAAATAGTCAGACAGGTAGCAGCAGCAATATAGATAGCAAGGAAAATATTTCCTGTGATTGTATCGACGAAGATAATTATTGGAATATTCTTATTATTACTTTTCTCTTCTCCTCGGTACACCACGCAGAATGTTTCCCATTATTATTTTTATTATTATTATGACAAATTGTAGGATTTTAAGGATATGACCTGAAAGGATCGAAATCTTGTAAGAGAATTTTTCCTATCAGGGAAGAAAACTGAAATTCACCAGTTGTCAAAGGGATAACTTCCAAACCTAACTTCGCGTTTATTTATCTCCCAGCAACCCTCAAATTTTCTGAGAAAACCCTCGTAAAGACGTTCCTGCTCCCTTCGTTTAATTTCCAATATAATGCGTTTAAACCTTGTGACTATAATTTTATTGCTTCACGCTTCAATTTACCCTGCTTCCTTCCAACGATATTGAATTATGAGACATTTTCTGTCCCAGTACAGTTTAGAGACGAAGATGATAAACACGTGTCGTATGATATCCGATTACTTTCTATATTCAACGATAAAAGCTTTGCCTCTAAATCACGAACTTGCACGACTGCGTCTGCAGATAAAGGAGCTATGGTAGTTGCTCCAGTTTCAGAGGACGAGCAGATGGTCCTGATCTCCGATCACTTACCGAAAGAGAATGCTCGTTTCTTCCATCATTCCAAGAAACCTCTCCTTCTAACAACGATACAACAGTGTATCGCCATTTATTCGACCTGAACCAGCTTACAATTAGTCACGTGTTTATGCTAACATCCTCGATTCGACTGCAATCTTGATATCGTGCACTTTTATTAACTCGATTTAGCTCACCAAAGATTATTTCCAAAGGCTGTGTCTCATACAAGGTTACGATATGTAGGTACCAGAAATCGAGTACTTCGAATAGTTCGAACACGTTTTAGATGAAAAGATTCGGATAATTTATCAAAAGGATATTCACCATTTTTCATGACACATGTAAGAGATATTGGAAAATTTCTGCTGCAGAAATGCAGGCATCCATCCGTCGTATTAGCGATTGTCAAATATTGTCAAACGATTCCATTTGTATTGGAAATCTATTCGAGTGCAAGTGTTTAACGCCCTTAATTTCTTATGCGGAATTTACTTCGACTAAAGAATACTTAAATAACTTATTAAGAATAATTGGAATAAACAAAGGAAGAAAGAAATTCGTTTAAAGTTATGTTTACACTACTACTGCACTTTGTAATTTGTAACCCCTTGCATGCGACGATCTTTTCGTTAGAGAAAAATAGTAACCCGAAAACTTACTCCCATAAAAACGACAAGATTTTTAAAACGGTAGATAAGAAATCGTACAGAAATTAAGACGAAAAATTATTTTACTTCGATACTCCACGTGTCATTCATTGTATAATTTTAAATTTCACATATTAATTAATATCGATCTTTAAAATTTATTAATAAGTCATACTCGAGATAGAACCGCAAAGGGTTAACAAAGGGTTAAAGATCGGTAGTCGAAGGGCGAAGGGGGGAACAGAAAGAAAACTATCGCGGAAAAGAACTGAGAAAATTTGTAAGCCGATGGAGAATCGAAACGGAGGATTTTGGCGCGACTAATCAGTTTCAGTTGGTCGAGGGTCGGGAGTGGAAAATATGGGGTGTCGACGGGGGTGGTTTTTCGAGCAAGATAAGTAGGCCTGTGGCTGTTTAATGCGGTCGCAAGCAACAAAAACGCATTGTCTTGTGGTCTTAACTAGCGTAGATATGGTCGATCAGTTTGAGCCGCGTTTTATTCGCGACGTATGCACGTATTGCCGACATACCGGATAACGAGTTGCAAAAGAAAGGGGCGGGGAGGGGAAAAACTAGAGGAGGCGAAAATCCCGAAAAAATGCAGGTTATACAGGAAATGGATATTGAAACGTGTATTTGTTAAAAAAAGGAACGTAGATCGGATATTGAAATATGTTTTCACGAGACTGTTTTCGATCGACGAGTTCGGTCCTGAACAAAGCTAACAAATCACCAGGGAATGCAAAACATTTTCAATGTTTGAAATGGTATATAACGCTGCCCTCTTTCGTTCACGATCTGAATAGCGCAGCTTAAGTTGAGAATACGTGTCATAGTCGGTGAAAAAATCCTGATACCTAATATTTCCCTTTAGTTCCCCCACATTTCCCAATTGATATTCTGATGTAAAGATGGAACATTTTTGGGAAATAAATAAGAGCGTTTCGTAATACGACAAATATTTTTTCGAGTTTATATCGATGATTAAGCTTTTTTTGACAGCGATACCGATGAGAAATCTTTTTCCTTCTCTTCTTTTTTTATGTATTAACAAGAAAAATGACAAGAAAATAAATTGTTCGCTTCTCTCATAGAATATTTCGTCTTCGTACCAAACAATTTTTGCCCTAACAAATTATTTCCTTTCTATATATACCAATATAATAATCGAATTTTCTCTATTTAATACAAAAAAATATTAGAGTATGTTGTTTAATATACGCGAAGGCCATTATGAATATGCAATGTAATTTAAAATATCCGAGGCCTCGAAACTGACAACTCTCGCAAAGAGGATTTACAACATCGTGTAATTTATAAAAAAAAACCTTACAACGCTGAAATTCGTATAAGCATTGCTTTATATTCTCAACGCCGGAATTTTTAACAAACGTGTAATTCATATTTCGAGTAATTCCCAGTGCTTAGCACTCTATTGTATTATGAACCGCCAAACAATTCTACGAATTCCCCCTTTTTCCCTATTTAGCGTCAACGGCAAAATTAATTACTAAATATTAATTATAAATAAAGATCGGGATTGTCGTTTGTAAACGTTAGTCCTATATCTGAAGTGCACCGAGAGATATTTAAATACAAGATGTGCTTTAAATTCTCCAGAAAATGTTACTAATTAATATTTTTCTATTATTAAAGGATTAAAATATTTCTAAACCTTTCGTTGATTTTCCAGATGATTCCGATAAAAGTTTTCCAGCCTTGGTTCGTATAAATCGATTATCTTTGTACGATAGGGGAGATGCAAATTTTGCATACTTTAGTATTACCTAATTATTATTCAATTCGATACAATTTAGCGAGTTCATCTCGTGTAAACCGAATTCGATCATAAATGCAACGAAAAGACCGGCTCTCGCTGTTCGAAATGCAGTATTTTTTCATGCTACTTTTTTTGTGGACACTTCGAAAGGTTATTTGTTAGTCGATGCGTTTATTTACATGCCGATAAGAATCTGTTGATTTCCAGCGGAATAAAATTTACGGAAGAAAGATTGCTATCTTTTATATCGCCAGCGATTTATAATATTTCAGTATTTCGGCTGAATAATTTTATTTAAATAACTATTACACTCTTTCCATTTAAAGTTCCCTCGTTTCGCTGAAAATTATTGTATTAGTATTACGATAGTTTTTAAATGAAAAATTTGCATATTATTATAAAATAAGCGATTAAAAATTTTACATTAAGATTGTTAAGTAAGTGAACGAAATTTCATATTTAATACAAAGTGTATCTATATGTATCGAATGAACACAAGATAATATAAAAATTATAAACGATGCTTTTCATTAATAAAATTTGCTATTTGCAAAATTATAGAGTTAACGATGAAGGAACCATATGGATCGGAAGATCATGTCACATCTCAAAAGCTAAACTAAACAAAAAGTATAAGTAGATACGAATAAGAAATATAACACACAAAAGAAGATATCCTTGAGAAATAATAAAAGATATTTATCCAAGATTATCACAGGTAATACAATAAAATACAAGGATGGACGCGAGGGTCGGGATGGAAGAATACAAACTATTTAATTCAGAGATTTGGTTTATAGAGGTGAAGTCACGGACGTGTTTTCATATTTCACGCGTTAAAGACGAGGACGGTTTTGGTTAGATCAGAGGTGAGAACGGTGGAAGAGAGGTAGCGAAGGAAGAGACGCAGTTCGATATTTTAATAATGAATGTTGCAGGACGTCGCGGCGCACTTACTTAGTCACACCGAACGATTACGATAAATTAAAAGATCTCTCGCCTTATTCCCCGCTGCTTGAGCTGAAGACACGCATGAACTCCTCCTCCCGATTTTAATTACTAATTTATTTAGTCCGCGACGAAGACATCCAGTTCATCGCTCGACCATGTTATAATTCCACGGTATATCGCTGATATGACGTTAGATCATACTATTTTCCCCCGTTACTCTCTCGTTTCGTCAATTTAATTCAACGCGACAAATATAATACCGGGCATCGGTTAAAATTATTCGCATCTGCCTCTAAAACCCACGAAAATAATTTCGACTTCGAATAATCGTTGGTCTTATTCACATTGACTATTTAAACAAAGAAAGAAAGAAATCTGTGGTACAGGAATTTTAGAAATACGCGAAAACGTTGGAAATTTATTCGTTTATGATAACGTATTATTAATGTGAAGGGTCGCGGTAATAAAAGAGATAATGTAGTTTCAGATGTGTGAGTGTGTTTGAGCACAGTTAAAATTAGCCTCAGAATTTTGTAACAAGGTAACAATGATGATAAATCTTTTCAGAATGACAGAAATTCCGAATGTTTCCAGGTATAATTATTCGCCGACAAATGAAAATGAAAATGAAAATAAACTGAGGTAGTAATAAAATACACCAAGACGAGAAAATTTATATACATCGATAATATATAATTACGATATAACTGTCCAATAATTATCAAAGTACGAAATGACCTCAAAAAAATGGAGAAATAAGCACGTTCGAATAAGCAGATTTTTTTCATATGTTCATCGGATAATGATATACAGAAATATTAAGTAAAGAGTTGAATAAAATTCGTGACATCAATCACGACCCGAAGAAAAAGAAAGCGAAGAATGCAATACATAAAATTTTCCCTAATTTGTCCCTTAATTTTCCCTTATTAAACGCAGCACAACACATCAAGACAGAAAAATTTAAATTCAATTCAAAAGTTAGGACAGAAAAATCTTCGCAACATTTTAAAATTGTCGAAAAATACTGAACAAAGGTAAGGAAAATGAAAAAAGATTTGGAGAAATAAAAATACGAAATAGAAAAGATTTTCGAACAAAATGTAGACGAATATAAAAATTGTCGAAGAATACCGAACACAGATAAGGAAAGAGAAAAAATATTTGAAGGAATATAAATACGAAATGGAAAAGATTTTCGAACAAAACGCAGTGGGAATATAAATATTTCGCGTTTAATTAGAGAATAATACGGCGAAAAAAGGAAAAAGGAAAAGCGAGAGGGGGAAGTAAAATCGACGACGTTGGAACGCGAGGGCAGAGGTGAAAAATAGCGAAGGACAAGTGAAACTATAGGAATCGGCGTGGATGTAGGGGAAAAAGAAAAAATGGGGGTAGAACGGTAGCGTGAAGTACTCTCGAATGCCCGTTTACAAAACCTGTCTGTAACGCGGACGATTAAAAACACCTTGCATAGCGAAACTCTGCGGTTCATTTTAATGCGCGCGAAATGCAACAGAACAAAAACAGCGGCTAAAATATTCCGGAGCGATGCATAATGCATTCTGCGATAAAATATGAATTTATGCGCGTGCTGAGTTGCACTGGTTTCGATTCGATCGACAATTACAAAGCTCCTTTGACCCCTGTAACGCGTGTAATTTTCGCGGAATAGTTCCGATTAAATTTTGAACCGCTCAGAATACGCGCGCACAAATATCATCAGCGCAATCCATCGAAAATCCATACAAAGCGCTCATTTTTCAATCCTCTATCCTCTACCCAGGTTGCAAAAATCCGCTCAAACGCTATATCCATCTATTTTTCGTTTTTTTTTTCTCTCCTTTCCCACTCAGCGGCCGTTGTCTTCCTCTCTTTCGATTTTTCGTTACGATTTTGATCTCGCGATTATCTCACATGTAAATTACCTGTACGCGGAAAAATTACGCAACCGACGAATGTTGCATTCGAGCATTTATCGATGTGTATACACTATTGAATCCTCTTTTGTTTTATTTGTTTTTTTTGTTTTGTTTCTGTTGTTTCTTTTGTTGGAATAAGAATGGATAAATAGAAATTATTACTGAGAGTTGGCAATGTAGGGGTAGAAAATATTTGGAGTGCACGATTTGCAGGAGTGCATAAACAGGGATTATACAGAGTGATACAGGGTGATACAAGCTGTTGGTATAATTCCGAAGGGATGATTTCGAATGAAAAACTAAGTCGAGGACGTGGGAGCAAAAATTTGATGAGTACCTTCGTTTTCGGTGAAATTAAGGATAATCGTGAATTTATTTGAATTTAGCATTCCACGCTGTAATGAAGATTCTGTTTATCGGCGAGAAATAAAAGTTGAGATCGATCACAGATTTTTAACCCAATTTGAAATTTAGAGATGAAAATAAACCAGGTATTGTAATACATAAGCATGAGTATAATGATGATTAAATAAGATACAATGATTCAGTGGTATAGAAATCAGAAATATTTTCGAAATAGACATATACACAGGAGTCATTCATTCTTCGAATACATTACTTCCCCAATCATCGTTACTCGCATATTAATCAGGTGGCAGAAAAAAAATTCGTACACGATTAAAATTTGTAATTGCCTTCCGTCTATGTCCCTAAAATATATTTTATAGAAATTTATTTTACTTGCATAGAAATTTATTTTGCTTCTTTGTAGTTCAAGTGGCATTCGACACATTATCTCAACTGGATCATAGTCTTACAAGAACTTAGTTTTCGCGTCTTTTTTAAATAAATGACTCGCGTGTGTCGATTTGTCAGATTGTTAGACTACAGATATATATCTTTCGTGCATGAAAATTGGGAGGTGAGAAGTAAAAAGAAACGCAAGTCGATGCAAGACTGTAAAGGATTCTTATTATCAATTAACTGCCACTAAATTAAAGAAGAGAATGAAATAAGATCGATAACAGCAAAAAGAGAATGAAGACGTGAAGTTAATCACTTCGGTCTGTGAACGGATCAGATATCACTGAAATTCAATATCACTTCTCAACATCACGAGTAATAAGTACTTAACACTAGAGTTATCAGCCTGTAACGAGAAGTCAAATATATTATTACATTATTAACACGCGAGTTATAATACTCGTAATAATAGGACGAGGACAAATAATTATATATCATTGTATTTCTACTAAAATAAAAGCCAACATTGTAAAAATAAAATATCTGAACTAATTCATTTTGACTTCTTCGGTAGCCCTAGCGTTAACAATTAACTCCAAGTTTGATTTACCAGTTTCGGACTGTCTCTACATTTTCTTCTAATTATTTTATTCCTTCCTTTTTTTCAAAACAATATATCGAGCATTATTGAGTCTCTACCAAAGCAAAAGCTTTATTTCTATTGTATTAAAATTCTTGGTATATTAATTTTTTAGTTATTTAGCATTTTTTAAGGAAAATTACTTTTTAATTTAATATTCTTATTACAAAATTCAAAGAACAATTAACATTGAGGAATATGTTCGTAGTGACACACTCCATTGACGTATAAAGCGTTAAATTAAATTTATCTTAGCTGGTATAAATGTCGTAATTTTAATTCATTTTTTTAGTTTAAAAGGCGAGAAAAGCTTTTAATAATATCGTCATAAAGAATAACCCAATTATTATATGAAAAGAAACGGACTCTGCGTGCTTTTCTTGAAAATAAAATTTGCGAATGAATCAATACGTCCTGATATGATAAAGCGGTGCTAACTGATTTGAGTACAAAAATACTCGAACACGAATAATTATACATTCCAATTAGATCACTTCATTTACCCTTTAACGACCATGTCCGTATTAACAGAATTTCGAATTTATGTTAAATCTTTTTTATCTCGCGTTAGCTCGTTCTTTCTTTATCCACTGAGACGTGAAATCAGTAATATTCGAATTTCCTAAATAAAAATCTGTTTCATAATTTAAGAAATCGCTCGTGAATCAGATAATGAAAGAATTTCGAAATTTTTATCCGATTTTCGTGAAACATGTCTCGACTCCTTAAAGACTCTTTTAGTAACAACTAACTAGTTATTCGATGCTTCTGAACTGGTTTCGCTGCTGAGCTTTGCAAATATTTATACTGTTTTCGTGTCACGAGTGGCTTAACTTTCACGACGATTAAATGACGCGGGTGGATTTCGTATAATCGTTACAAAATGTATAAGTGGCTTGTGTTGTACGCTGATGTCGAACCGAACGCGACATCTGTCTGATTTTCTAACGAATGTCTTGAAATGTTTGAAGAATCTTTCTTGGAGTTCCCATATCAATCCTCGTACAGCTTCCGAACCACTGCTATTGGTTATGTAACGTTAGATCTACTGGAACGATGTAGTATTACTAATTAATCGTTTAATCCTTTGCAAGTATTTGCGATATATAGTTGGCTAACTCTTATCAAGACAAATTATGTTTTGAGAACGTGTAACGAAGATTACGTCCTCCCACAATGAATTTTTCATATAACACAATTCAAAGCTAGAACTATCAGAAGGGTCAAAACAAGTCGTTTAATTCTAAAATAAAAATAAAAAATAAAAAAAGGAGACGTAATAGAATTAAATTTACTCGCAATAACTGGCCAAGGCACGGTAACGCGAAGAATGCGAATGAACCCAATCCAAAAACGGAGAAGACACGAAATGAAAAGAAGAGGATCAAAAGGAATAAAAAGAATAGAAAAAGAATAAGAAAAGAAAAGAATAAAGAATACGCCACCAATTCAATTCATCCGATAATGCGACAAGTGTAAACGAAATTAAGAAAAAAAAAGAACTAAAAAACACCACCACACGTCAAATAAATTTATTTGCGATAACCGAGGAAGTAACACGGTAATGCGACAAATGTGAATGAAATCACAACGAAGCCATGTCTCGGATGAAAGGGAAAGAAAGAGGAAAGAAAAAGGAAAAGAGTAAAATTTATGACAGTAATTTAATTTACTCGCAGTAACCAGGAAGAAGACACGGCAAGAGGAAGGAGAGAAACGCAAACAATGATGAGGAAGGGGGGCAAAGTTGCAGAGACGTGGCAACATCAAGCGGACGTTAGGAGGTTTGACGGTGGCTATTATAGCCTATTCGAGAATGTCCTGGCGACGTAAAGAAATGTAAAGAAACGTAATGAAACGTAAAGGAACGGAAAGAATCGTGGTGGATGTAACTCGGGTAAATTTGTCGGTAAGAGATGGACGATTAAGCCGGCTGGCAGGTCATTTTCCGGCTCGATTGACCACACCGAGCATTTTTAAACCTCTCCGCAGTTAGCCGGGGAATATATAAATTTTAACGGCGTCCATGGTGCTTCTTAATATCCCCGTGGCCAGTTTCGATCCCGGGTTACTGCCTTTCCTAGTACACCGTCCTCCTCGTAAGCGCATTGCACCGGCCTTTGCGTCTTCTCCTCGAATCCCTTTTTCTTCTTAACATACCTTTCACCGCCCCTTCTCTGTCACTTTATTCACAGTTTCGATTGTAATGAAATCCCTCTCTTTTATTGTCACTGTTTATGGCTCCTACGTGCACCGCCGCAAGTAACGTCGCCATTTTACTCCGGGCCAATGCGATCTTTACTCAGACGAATTATCACTCAAAATGTTCGACGTAAAGTTTCAAGAAAACGAATCCTCAGATTTGCGATACCTTCCGAGGAATGGGTGTATTTAGGATGTTAGGATTCTCCGATTGATATTTTCGGTGAGTTCTCCACTGTTTTGTTATGCGAAATGTAGTTAGAGATATTGCGATTTTGGATCGCAGGTGAGTTTAACCAAATCGTGATATTTTGTTTTGCAAAAGTAGGCGTGTGCACCAAATCCGATTGATATTTAAGTATTTTAAACAAAGATTAAATTATTTTAACAGTATTGCAATACTAAAGGAAAGATTTGAATTTTTTAGAATTTAGAATTTTTAAACCTTGAAAATTCGTCGAAATTTTAAATTATAATTTCTTTCCTGTGTTCCGTCTACTGGTGTTTAATTAAATTTCGTACATCGAGTGTACAAACGGAACGTATATTCCTGTAAAATGTGACACGTCCAGTAAATCACCATCAGATAACAATATACCGACTCTACATAAAAAAGAAACCGAAAATTCCGTACGATTTGTCCTTTTAATTATCGGCGTATTTCGCGATGAAATGCAAATACGATTATTTCCATAGTATTCTTAATCGCGCGTTACTTTCGTATAACTATCGCCGTGGGACATATGGCGACTGTTTATGTTTCTCATGACACTCGTATAAAACACCTTATCTTTATTATTCTCAAAATTATTGTTAATAATTTCGGTGTATCTCATCTCATCATCATATAACGCTTATCGCCCATTTACTTCGCCGCGCGGACTTCTGGCAAAGGACGGTCAATTTCAAAATTGATTAAATTTTGAATATACAAGGTGCGCCATTTAACTTTAACGCATTAATTAAATTATTTATATACCTTATATCACCTTATATCACCATGCTGCGTGAAAAAATGTTTCGAACTAATGTAGCAATGACTTTCTCGTTATTTTTTCTTTCGTTATCTTACCAATTTATCTCCTAAATATTACACGATCCTGCGATTTGAAAAATCAGAAAATGGATGCCTGACATCGTTTGGCTATCGTACCAATATGTATAAATAAAATTGCGTAAAATTCGTTTAAAGTAACGGCAATGGTTCTGTACGTACAAATAATATTAAAACGGTAATTTAAAATATTAAGTTAACAAGTTATAAATTCAAATAGCACGGTAATATGCTATTTAAATCGAAACACGATGAACAAAAGTATTTCAATATCAGAAACAGAATCAGTAAACTAAACTGGATAGTTAAATGCCGATCAGTCTGTTCTACTGATTTCAACGTACCAAAGTACAGTAGACTCCGCCATATCCGGACCTCCACTATCCGAATGCCCTAATATCGAGAACACCGAATATTTCGTTATACAAGCATTCTGATAACTAAGCAGCGATTCATATGAATATTTAGAATCAATGCAGATCTATAATCCCATATTAATGAATCCTAATGTTGTCGGTCGAATCGTAAAAATTTAGTAGAACAGCTAGCAATATATTATATCCCAATACCAATCGAACAAAAACGTGTAATTTTAATCAAGCATTGCAACAAAACACGAAATAATTAACACTATAGATTTTTAGACTTTTAACCCTAACTACTTGAGTAATGAAAATAGGCAAGATTGAAACAAAACACAAAATAATTAATAATTTAAATTCTTTTAGAGTTTGAAAGCTAATGGGAAGAGTTAAGGTTGGAATAAAACACGAAATAATTAACAATACAAATTTTTTAGAGTTTAGTACTAATGGGAAGACTAAAACGAGTTGAAAAATTATAGCATAGTGTTGCAATGATTTCAACATTGAAAAAATAAAAGCACACAGATTTTTGGACTCGGTATGTCAGGAAATTTTATAATCGAAGAAAATATAAGGAAATTGAAGTCCTAAAAGAATGGTGGCTCGAGGAAAATGTCAGTCTTCATTTTCATAAAATGAAAGAGTTTAATAATTTGATAATTACATTATGAAATAATTACATATCGGTGCTAATTAAATTAATTAATCAACTGTGGAACGCGGATAAATAATCGCTGGAACACGGTTCACGGTGAAAACACATCGAGCCAACGATATTAGCTATATAATTGATCGTAAATCGATGTGCTCAAATTTTGCAACGTCACTCGCGAAAATTAAACCAGCAGAATTTTGTAATCGTTAGATTCTTTTTCTCGTGCGGCTACTAAGCAGTTTTAATCGACATGTAAATTAACGCGGATTCATGTGAATCGATAATTCCAATTAAAAAATATTATATTATAGCGTGTCTATGGAAATTTTAAGCGTCGTTGAAAAGAGATGATTAGTGTTTTGAGGGATTACTATGTCTATTTTTACGAGTTGGAGTTAAAATATAAAGAAAATGATGTTATCGTTCATTTCATGTTGCGTTCATTAATATTGTAATAAAGTGAAACTAGTTTTAACAAGATAGCGAAAAATTGTGCGATTAAACCGAGTATCTAGCTCTGCCATGAATAATTGCTCATTTTGTAACACATTTAAAGCGCGAAACCTTGAACATTATGAAACGAAACACGATTGGCTTAAATCACTTTCATAACAGCCGCATAATGATCACCGCAATAAAATCTATAAGGTGTGTCATACTTAACACAATTTTTTCTTCGATTCTCAGACGGCAGAAGTAAAATAAATTGGACGAAATAAATAATAATCTTACTAAAATAAATAATCAGCCAATAAATAAATAATCATCCCTGACTAACCACAAGACCTATTATTCTATCGTCAAACTAGGACGTAATAAATAATAATTACCCTAAAATAAATAATCACTCACAAATCCTATATTGTGACACATTTAAAGCTGTCTCTCCAACGCCCGCTAACAGTTCAGACACTTCTATTTCGCAAGTAGAGGCTCGAGAAGAATAACGCGTTTTCAGAAGGAGAAATTCGCTAAGCGAAGACAGGTTTTGATTGACCATTTTGGGACAAATGTCACAATATAAGTATTTTAATTTTTCAGAATGAAAACTGCATGGAACATAGCGAGAAATAATTTTAGCATTGTCATTGCTGTTTTAAATATTTGTTAACAACCCTTTGCGGAGGAATGTCATAATATACGGGGATATATTTTTGATTTCTTAGAGTAAAAGATGCGTGGAATACGGCGAAAAATAATTTTAGCATTGATATCGATGTTGTAGTGTTTTAATTCAGAAAATTTCGCTTTCTTTGTTATTTTTCGTTATCTAATGTATACTCGATGTGTCGTTAACTTCGTTTCTTGTTCTCAAAGGATTATACCAGAACAATCTGAAAAATTATCTCGTATAAGTAAATATTCGTGAATCGAAGAAGGTAACGGTAGCTATCTCAGGAATCTCGTATACTATTACACTTTGATATAGTTATTTCGAGGGAAAATAAATAAATTGAACAGAGTTAAATTAAGAACCATCTCAGAAACGACTCTTCAGTCTATTGATACAACACATATGAATGTGAAAATAACAAATCTTCTTCATCATTCGAAGATCCATAAAATATTTAAACGAAGAATGAAACTATTTGCTATTCGCTAAAATTCGCTAAAATTCGCGAAAGCAATTCTATTACCTCTTTCTATATTTCGTCATTATTTCTATAACCGTTGCTTACACCATGATCACCTTAATTCGTATTTATCGATATTATCGAACAACGATAAAGAACGAGTGATTGTCTGCGTTAGATTTTTTGTCGAATTTCGCAGAGGAGAATGGAGGAGGTAGGTGCAATTTCCAGGCTGCTTCGCTGGTGCTAATACACAGAGGTTGTACGTTACCGTCATTAACCAGGCTAGAGTCAGCTGACGAAAGCGCAAGCCCGTTTACAATTAGTCTTGCTAGATATGTGGACACGAAGATGAGCAACATAGCTCGTTGGCTTAGCCCGTGCAAACACGCAAGTCAATTTTGTAGCTGGATTTCGAGGATCGATGTCCGACTTTAAGCACAGGGAATTCCGGAAATGAACACTAAAATCGACACTACTCTAGGATCCATCGACAAGACGATATCCGACTTTGAAATCCCTGTTCCACGGGATTATCATCCGAGCAAACGCGTTTCAATTAACGGTGATTGGTCGCTGGTTGCTTATCAAAAACCGAGCCGAGCTTCCCTAGGTCTCTCTTTCACCGTTTAAATACCACAAAATCGTTGAAAGAATCTTTGTGGAAGACGAGTTTTATGCTTCGATTTGGCGTGAAAAATTCTAGGTGTCTCTTTGTTACCTAAAGCGACGATAATTACCCTGTGTCGAGGAGTCAAATCGCTTTGACGATTGTTGTAAATATATATTTCTTGTGGCAATACACCATGGAGAAGTCCGAGATTTAAACGCAAATTAGTCGTAAAACTACATGCAGCGAAATAATTACGCGCGGAACGATTTTTCTCGAGACAAAGTGCATTTCGTCGACCGTGAAATAAAATAGTTCGTTAATCTAATCAAAAGAAAGACCTGGTACCCCCACTTCGCGAATTCAGAAACGTACAAATACGGACCATCGCGAAACGGTAAAGAGTCTGCAACGATTCATTCCTATCTTTGTTAAATAAATTATTTCTTTCATAAAATAAAACGTCATTGTTTGGTCAAACCATCGTTAGATATTTTATCTAGTCTCAAACGCTCGATGCATAAAAAGGAGACTATAGTCGCTGGATGTTGACCGTTCAAGGTAGACCAAAAGTGACTATAGGTACTAGGTACTCGACGTTGAGCCATCGTTGTATATCAAAGGGGACTATAGTCACTTGATCGTCGGTGACTATAACTACCTAGATGTTGAATTCTTCGTGTGTGCCAAGCACAGCTATATTCGGAAAAAGTAGAGCACTAGATCTATACTAAAAGCAATTATAGTCATCAAGGATGATTATAGACACTTAATCCTTTGCACTTATTAAATTTTGTCGCAATTTATTAAATTTTAAACATCGATATCAATTAATTTATTACGTTTACGATGACGTAATAGCATGAGAGGTACTGGAATTATATAATTCTACGTGTTAATTATTATAGGATTCTTTATTTATCGTTCTAAAATAATATCGTCTGCTTTATGACAAAAAATCTTTGAATTTCTACTTTTATCTAGTGAAAAATTACAAATGTCGCGTGCAAAGGGCTAATATCGAGAGCTGCCCTGTATTAATGTTAACTATACACGCTCCACGTTAAATACTTGCTGCATAGTAACAGTAATTATAGTTACTCAACGTTGAGCATCCGTTGTGCATTAAAAGTAGCTATAGTTATTCGAATGCTGTCTGTGAATTAAAGGTGACTAAAATCACGTAGTATCTACGTCTCTCTCTATTCTAAAAATGATTCGCTACAATCATCTAACAAACTATCTGCATTTTTCATATGTGTTGGTGTGAATAAGAAACCTATGTTTTCGACAATTTATTATAAGTTTGGTACAGTATACCAATTCATCGTTTAATAATTATATCAACCTTGCTAAGGAAACACGCATATTAGAAAGTAACCTTTCTGAACTCTATACATGTCCAATCAGTGACGAATAGCGTCATTAAACACTTAATTATTCTAAAAAATATTTGAAATACCATAACCTAGATTTGCAACGAAATTTTTCCAACATTATATTAATAGTCAACTCAATCTTAAATCGTTACGAACCAATAAAACTGAGCATACGTCGCTCTGATAACTGCAGTAGTTTTCGATGCGAAATTTGAAAGGAATTACATGTTCGAGTATGATTCAAAGCGCGAAACTGGCAATTTTTATCAGTTACCTTAGGTAATGCAACGATAACTTTATGGAAGGGGATTAACAAAGTGGAAGCGTGATTTTAACTTTTTCAAGCGAATACTTCAACTTCGAATCCTTTGCTACCACGAAACTAATTTTTAATCTTTATTTCTTATTTCCATTCGTCGATTATTACAAGCCAATCGAAATATCTGAAACTCTTCGTGAAATTCATTCAAAGCAATTCTTTAAAATTACTATTACAAGCGAGAATGTTAGCGGGATGAATTCTGCGGACAGGTAGCAAGAAAAGTGCCGACGATAATTGGTCAGGTGTAGTTACATTGATTGGTAGGCGAGATTATCACACCTGCGGATTACTTTCTCTGTGTTATTGCATCTACGGTGTTTGAAACATCACCAGAAAAGGAACGAATTATCACAGCGTATACACGATTGCAGCCTTTCGAAATAATGTAGCGTATTGTATCTGATACTGAAAATGTCTCGAAGGGAACGAAGAGCATTTTGAACATCTGCGTCGAATCTCCGTAGACATAAAGAATTCCGGACGAAATTTGATTTTTACTATCTCTGACAGTTTTAAACTTTAATGTCGTAGGTCGTTTAATCTACGATTGAATTGAAATGAATTGAATTGAAAATTAAATGAAAAATAATATTCGATTCGAAAAAAAATACCAAAGAATCAACGAAAAAGCAGGCATTTTTAGCCAGATCTCTTTAAAGTATCGAGGAACTTTAACCCCTTAAGTTCCGGGTTAAAGTTCAATTTTCTTACAATTTTCGTACATTCACCGACAAAGAGGATCGTGCGAAACGTTTAACCTTTTAGGTTACGGCGCGCCTGGCTGCGGATGACACAAAAACCGTTTATGACGATTTCCACTACGACATTACGTGAAAATAGAGTTGTAAATGAAGCGAATAAATGAGATATAAAGCAAAAAACATGTAATACCGTCGATAATCGTGATATCCACGATAGCCACCACAGTGGCTCGTCGTTCTTCAAGGTGATATTCGGGAAAACCAATATAGAAGCGCGTCGTTCTTCAAGAACGATATCCGCGAAAGCAACAATAGTAGCGCGTCGTGCCTGAGAAGCTAAAATACTAAAGATTTCAAGGTAGCCGTCCAACAACGACGAGGCCGAAGACGAATGCGGGAAGAACGAGCACCCCCTAGAAAATGATCTATCGTGGTCGGAAGAGATCTGTTTTGTCTGAGATGCTTAAGTAACGGTAATGAAGATGGCTGGTAGACCTACCTTGGTCGAATACAAGCAAGGGGGTGGTCTTGGCAGCAAGTCCTGGGAGCACAGTGAATCTGTAGGCTGTGCCCAGCGACAGACCTAACCCCAGCCTGAGCGCCACCGCGCTCCATCGGCGCCCGATGGTCCCACTAGAATCACCCACGTAACAATGGTCAAATGTCATCAACAGCATCGATACATTTTACCTGTTACATAATCGTAATTATACAGTATACACATTTAGAATTCATGCACGCTGTTTCGGTTAAAAAATATTAACATCGGTTAGAGTGCTAATACACACTGCCTGAAGATTTGCAAGAGGTATTAGCGCGATATATAAATAAATTCTCGCTCCCTTTTCGAATAAATTGCTTTCCTTTCTTTTTAGTTTTCACACCGTGTATAAAGTGGTTACGAGGTTACGCGAACATCTTTTCGATCTCGACCTCGTCGATGCCGAGATTTTCCGTGAAAGTGTCAACGATTTTTCGAATTTCAAATCGAATAGAATTGAAATTTACCCAACTGTCGAAGTATAAAGGAAATGTAGCGAAATTGGATTTAAAAAATTCTCTAAAGTCGACTGTTATTATCGATATAATAATCGCTTGATTAGATTGATATCTGAATCGAAAATGAAATACTATTTGGAATTATTATTAAATTGGAATCCTAGTTTGCTTCTAATAGATATAACGCGTTTTAAATATAATTTTTTTTAATTTTCATGTTACAGAACAAAAATTTCGTTATCTGTCTATCTCTCGTTTTTAAAAATATACGCGTTTGTCATTAAGTATTTAAGCTTGTTACGAAAACCTTACAGCCTTGCTTCCATACAATTTCCATGTATTACGTCGAGTAAGAGATGCTTAGGGATCGTTTTAGCACGGAAAAAGCAAAGGAAGAGACCTTGAAATGATATCGGGAAACGGGCCGCGAATATTTCGAGAATGCGATTTGCAAATTGGTTCCCTTTTATGACGAACGCTTATTCTATCAATACCGAATATAAACATTACGTTAAACGAAGAAAAATATTCATTTCGTTCGTATTCTTGCAAGCTTCAACCTCAGTACACGTAGTACGGGACGTGTTAACCGACGGAAATGCTTTTTTTCATGCTTCAGAAATTTGACACGCGATGCTCTCGGCCACGTTTCAACCACAGGCGTTCCTTTCTATTCCGGAAAAGTTTGTTTTAGAATCGTCTTGCGTCTATTCGTTTGTAGATACTTCACGTTGCGTTATGGAAGGCCAGAGGCCGCTTCGGAACACGTCGGGACACTTTGGGAGACTTAGAGAATCTTCACGACTGCTCGTAACTTTCCGCTATTTGTCGCTATTCGTCGTGTATTTTCATAATACTTGTAACTCTTCGTGATTTTACGCATGTAAATACCCGGACGGAAAAGGAACGGTGTTTTAATCTTTGTGCTTAAGAAAGTCAATTGGGATCGATGACTGTTTATAATTTCATTGGTAATTTTTTTATTACGCACGTTACCGCTACTAACGATAATATATTTGGAAAGATGAGTAAACGTTCACGAATTATTCACATAGTAAATCGTGACTTTTATGTTCCTACTCTTTTAATCTCAAGCAGCTGACAGTTGCGTAGAATCTTTCGCACCGTTATGGAATATCCTTTGAAAATATATTCTCGTGTTATAAAATTGCATAGGATTATCGTTTCAAACGAATTTAATATTAAAAGGCTTTCAAAAATATTAACATTAATTCATTTTTATTTTGGAACAAATATTTACAGTTGTTCAGAAATAACGAAAATATATTTGCGTTCGTATTTAAAAACTTTTGTTACATTTGTTTATTATCGTACCCTTCTGTTATTAGAAATTATCAATGTCAAATGTTTGCCTGCAACGATTATTAAATTTCGAGGATCCAAATTAAATTAAAGAAACCGTGATCAATCACGACTGTTTACTTTCGTAAACAAATAAAATTTTGGTTATACAAGGTTGATAGTCTACACGATAACAAAAAAACGTAATTGAACGTAGATGTGTAATACATTATGGTTTATATATGAATATCAATTTTGAAAGAATGAAAAGACTCGTACCTTTCGACACAGCTAATTCGTCTATTTAAAAAAATATTTGAAATGACTATCATCGTTCGTAGGAAAAATGTCAAAATTCATATCAGTTTAAACACACGTGGTACTAACTAAATTTCCGATGGATATAAGCTGTTGCAGAGGACTCGTCAAGAACTTGGAAAGGATCACAGAACTGCACGCTGCAATCGTCTTGTAATAGCATCTCGACGAACATGGTCATTCGCGTGCTATTAATTCCAATTATTGCAGGAATCAACTAAATATGTCTTTGAATAAATTGCAGATAAATCTAGGAATTTATTTAGAATAAATTTGTTATTTGGAATAAATAATTACGAAACCTGCCTCGGAATTAATTCGACAAAATTGCAGAATCATTTCCGAGGTCAAAGGAAAATAGGGTTGAGAATATTTAACCGATTGTCTGAAAATTTCAATAAGAAGATTTTATAAGTTCTAATCGACTTACGACGAATTCAAATTTTGTCTCTTTCACGTCAATTATCCAAACAAACCTGTCTCTTTTCGAATGAATTCAAAACATTGCAAAGATCAGTCGCGAGATGAAAGGAAAACAGATATGAGAAGACTATAAATTGAATGGGAGTTGCAGGAAGAAGGCAAAAGAGTGTTTTAGGAGGAGAAAGGAAGGGAGGGATTATTTAAATGTTTCCTGACCTCTGTCGTCGATATTACTTTCATAACACGCTTCGCTATCCGGATTATTCGTTGCAGTCTCTGCTTATTTCTCGTTTGTTTGACACTCGATCACGTTTAACGACGGTAATCGCCGTTAACAATTCCTGCAATTTCATTACAATTGTTGCAGCTTCTTTTGCCGTGATAAAATACTAGTTCCGGCTCATCGACGATAGAAAGCCTCGAATCGTTGCTCGCGATTATAAAACACGTAAATACAAAGAAAGCGGAAGCCAAGGGTGTACCGAATTTGAGATATTCCCAGAATTATCGCAGTTTTATCAGCTCGGAAGATTGTCAGCGATCGCTGACATTTCTTAGTTCAGAGAAACATATTTAAATTTCGAGAAACATAGTATAATAGTTAGGTTACAAGAAATGTGATTTTGCGAAAAATCGTGCTACGGAAAACAAAGAACCAAGAGAATGACGAGCAAGATCAGATTTGAAAAATTAACAGAAGCCCTTTCTTCTCACAAGGAAGAGAAATTTATTTAAAAATCAACTATGGGTTGAAAGTATTACGCATTAATGTCGCATAATGTCTTTTCGATATGACATTTCGTAAAGCCAATTTAAATTTAAAAATTTTTCGCCAGACATTAAATATCCTATAAAATTATTATTAACAAAGATATAAAATTTCATAAAATACTTAAATGAGATAATTATAATCGTTACTATGTGTTTAATTTCTAGTTATGCTAATTGAAGAGAAACGACACTGACATCTTATCAGAAAAGATTGTAATTATGACGTGTTTATAATTGTAAAACTCTTACGTATAAAGGATTCATATCGAATTAGAAACGAATTTCAAATTTCATACACGTGACTGGGACAACATATGAGCATCTTTAAACGAAAAATATGAAATTGTTTGATTTATGCTCGAATTTCACAATTCTTGTTATCAAAACGCCATTTTAAGCGAATATTTTCCCAATTTTCAAACTTTATTTACACATTTGCATAAAGAAGGCAAATATTTTTAGAATAACGACAGTTTTCTAGTGATCGATAATTTAGGTATTTTCAAACATTTTTAATTCATTTCTTGCGAATTAAATATTCAGACGGAGGCATTGCACATTAAGTAAAAATATATCGTTACATCCGACATATTATATAAATCAAAATATCAGAAGCATCAAGGTGTACGCATTTTAATAACTTTAATACCCGTTATACGTTTACTGCATTCCTTCCTTCTGAGCTGAATAACAATTATAGTTACCTAATTATAAGGATATTTTATTTTATTCAAGACTGCATATTTTGTTTTATACATACGATCCGCGTAACTTCGTTGAAGTATACTTAATGGTAAATAAATTAATAAAGATTGATATTAAGATTAAAATACGAGAGACAATCTTCGACTTACGTTACTATCTATACATTTATGGATGTTTAATTTAAAATAACGTTGCTAGAAATACAGGTAGCACTTGATCTCTTCGTGGCAACGAAGCTCGAATAGAAGTTCGGCGAATTAAAGGATTTCCAAGAGTAATGGTAAATTTGCGATTAATATTACAAAGGTATAACAATGAATAAGAATAAAACGAAATGGAACAAAGAGTAGAAGAATTAAAAATTGATCAAACTTACTAACAAGTGTTTCTTTAAGAGAAATTTTAGACTTTCGCGTGTTTTATAAAATTCCATTTTTCTGCGGAAAATAAAAAACGCAAGTCAAGATTTAATACGGCGGGAACCAAGGAGAAATTAAATTAACTAAACTATTCCCAAGTTCACTGGCAATTTCTGCGATCATGGAAATTAAATAAAACAAAATCTGACGCGGCAGAATCACAGTTAATAAAATTCAAAATATTTGCGAATCTACTAGAAATTTCCTCCAATGCGGGAAAGCAAAACAGAAATTAAATGAATTAAAAAATTCTCTAATGAGTCAAGAAAATTTAATACGTCGCGAACGATATAAGAATTATTTCAATTAATTAAAAAAAATATACAAATTTACTAGAAGATTTTTGAAAATCAGAAGTTAAACAAATTAAAAAATTCTCTAATGTCCTAGTAAAATTTAATACCTCAAGAGCGATATAAGAATTATTTGAGTTGATTAATAAAATTGGAAAATTTGCCAGAAAATTTTTTCAATGGAGGAAAATCAAGAGAGTAATTAAGGGAATTAAATGGTTTCTCTATATATTAGCAAACATTCTCTATATATTAGCAAACATTCTCTGTATATTAGCATATGTTACAAAAGCCTTGGAGGGAGAGAGAGAAACGGCAGAGAAGTTAAAGGACTTCGATGGCGGTTAAAAGATCGATGAGACGAGTGAACGCCAATGACCTGCACGTCCTGCAGGTGCGCCAAACTACAGATGCAGCAATGACAGGATTGTACGTGTATGAAGAGGCGAGGTCATTCTTTCGCAAGAATGAACAATGCACCGACGGAAGATAGCTCGGTTACTCTCTCGGAGGATAAGTAGTAGAAGACGAGACGTTCAGACTGGAACTGGAGAGTGTATTGTGTTGCGGCGAGTTAGCCGGCTCGATTCCCCGCGTGTCACCATACCCAAAACGCTAACGGTACCATCTCCTAATCAACCAACCTGCTAACAACAACCGAGCAATCGCAATAACACGAAATCAGATCGGACAGTCGCCGCACTATCGACCTTTAATTTTTTTGCAACGTACTTCCTTCGATTTTTCAATCCCTAGAACTCCTAACTTCTGGGACTGGGTTTATTCTTGCAATTGGTGATGATATCGATATCATAAAGGGAATTTTCACGATAGGGTGAGAATTGGGAAGATAGAGAGCTGCA
This sequence comes from Lasioglossum baleicum, assembly GCF_051020765.1. NCBI lineage: Eukaryota > Metazoa > Arthropoda > Insecta > Hymenoptera > Halictidae > Lasioglossum > Lasioglossum baleicum. Next base: position 35,009 of record NW_027470195.1, read on the forward strand.
AAATTAATTGAGAATAAACTTGTAAATTTGAATTTGAGTGCCTCGCATTTATTTAGTATCGCGGTGCTACTGACTCTAACTCTATACACTCGAATCATTTGCAATTCATGTTGATATTAATGTCATGTAAAAATTTTTTCGATAGCGAGTGAAATGAGAAAATAGATAATTGCGAAATTAATACAAAATAAACATCTGAATTTGGGTCTGAGTGCCCTCTTCTCCATAGTGCAAAAATTGGTGCAATACACAGTTGTGAAATTAATAAAAAATAAACTTCTGAAGTGGGGTCTGAGTGCCTTGCGTCTACTCAGAAAAATTGCGACACTTCTTGCTCTAACTTTCTTGCCTCGAACCTTCGTTAATTTGCAAAGAATCTCCTAGATTCTTAAACAATTATTGCTAGTAGCTTTCAATCGCACAAACTTTCTGCATTTGACACAATTGTAAATCAAAGAATCTTCCCGATAACATGAAAACTGGCAAAATAGACAGCTGGGAAATGAACGTAGAATAATTTGCCGCTCTGAATCTTTTCTGAAACATCTTTCAGAAGAATTCTCACTAAGAGAATTACGAACACGGGGTATTTGAAGTTCGAATTATCCTCCCTTGTGACACTGCAACCATGAATGGCTTTTGGAGTGTAGGTTTCATAACAAAAAATAAAATAAAAGGTTTCATAGAGAAATTGCACGACGTCGAGAGTGATATATGATGCTGAAAGGATTTTATATAACCTGCTTGTTTACCGGATATTAAAATGGTCTTGAACTTTTTGAGTAGGTCTTTTATTTCATATCAGAATTTGAAATGGTAGCTAACTTCCTATCAGAGGAATATTAAGCTTCGTTCGAATTTAAGACTCGACAATTAGAAATACTTGTTTCTTGGTTTTATCGTTTACTTTGGGTACGTAATAGATTATCGATCTGTCAAATAAGACAGATTTCATATCTCTCAAATGGTCTCGCAATTTTTTTAACTCTAATATATTTAACGAATATCGAATTCGATTTTAATTTCGAACTAACAAAATTCTTAAATATTTTTCACAAAAATTCCCAAATCCTATACAACACCCGAAACAATTCCAAATTCGATAAAATCACGAAGTACGTAGCTCAAAACACGCGAAATTAAGAAAATGACTTTTCAATAACAAACGTTTAAAACACGAAAATATTGCAAACATGATTTACAAATCACAAAATGAATTACCGATCACGCTTTTGTTGTGAAAAAATTGATCGATATCACAAGAAAACAAGTGAAACTAAAATCTTAAAAACTAAAGTAAAAAAAGTAACGTTGAGAGAAAGCTGTAGATAATTTCCGAGATATTCGCACGGCGTACTTAGGTGTCACGGTGTAAAATGAGTGGAGGGATTGGCTCGGGGATTAGTTGGAAGTCAGAATGATAGAATGAAGATGGGAAAGGTGGACAAGAGCCATGGAAGCTGCTGGATGATAATCGACGTCCATTTTCACTGTAACAGCCGGCGTGTATCGATTGTGAAAAGACTAATGGCTAACGTGGTTAACCATATTATCCCACGGTGGAACTCCTCCAGTTAAAACTGGGACATAAATAGCGGCGGTTCCCGAATCGCCTGATTCAATATTAGTTTAACAATCACTGGTATAGAACCCGGTACGAACGTCATGCTTCTTACACTTATTAGCGTGACAAGATACGTTCGCAAATACACAAATTCCAGAGTTTGCTTGGACGTCTACGAATTCGAAACATCCGGAAGAATGGGCAAAAGACGGACAGGAATTGTAAAGATGCACACAGGGTATTCGAAACTACCGAATGATGGGATAGACGAAGAAACGGAAGCAGACCCTTGAACAAAAATGTTTATCTATCCTTTACCGTCATTTCGTTTGAAGTCTAACGAATTTAGCGAATACCGACATTGATTTTACTTTTCATTCTAATTTCAAACTTTGATAGTGTTACTATCAAGTAACAATTTTACGAACTAATAAAATTCTTAGTCATTCTTTACAAAATTTCCGAAATTCTATAAAACACAGGCCCAACAATTCGAACTGAGAAAAGTCTTAATTATTCTTTCCAAAAATTCCCAAATTCTACAGATCACTCGCCAAACAACTCCAAATTCGATAAAATTCGACAAATTACGTGGCCTAAAACACGCATACGTTTTAAAAGAAGAATCGCGAAATGGAGTGATCAAAGGTGGAATTTTTAACAAAAATTTTCAAAATATTCAAAGGTGTCTAATCAACATCGGTTCTACAACCGATGTTTCGTTACTTTGAAATGCTCTATATCATTTTTTTCTCCAACAGGCAGCACATAGATAAACTATGAAAGTGTTAAAAAAATTCAAAAATTCTTCATTTACCTTGGAATGCACGCAGCAAAACAGAGCCACTTTTGGCAACATCAGAAAATTTACAATAAATTCCAGAGCACCTAATCGGTTTCGTAAAATGTTTCGTTACCTAGGTACACACCACTCTGGATCACACATCGCGCACGAGTTGACATACGTATGCAACGAGTTTCGAATTGTAGACGAGGAAAGATCCGACGAATTCAACATTCAGTTTTCGCATCTATTTCGAGTGTTTCCATTTCAAAATTGGCCAGCTGCTCGACGAAACGACGCTGGTCCTATCCTTCCCGCCCTGTTTACAAAATTTGTTTTGCTTTATTAAACGGACGAACAGGAATCCAAATCTTCCGATCTGCGACTCTCCGAAATGATTCAATTCGAAATAACACGTGTTCTCATACTCAACGCGATCCACGTGTTTCAAGTGACATAGTGACGCAACACCATTACATTAAAAAAAAAATAGCTATATACACATCGAACAATATTTTATTTTTAATTTCATTTTTTTTTATTGTGAACAATTTATTTTTAACATGTGAATAAAAGCCACGTGTTTAAAAATAGTATAAAAGTGATATGCCATTACAACACACTCCCAAGAAAACCATCGATCAGCAGACACATCTCAAGCATCTCCGGTTTTCAGTGAACCAATTGACGAGACGATGACAAACGTGAATGATAACACCACCTTACCTATGGGAGACATATCAGCAGCATTCGCTTCTGTGGAATCAGTAGCTAACATCAAAATTCCACCATTTTGGAAACATGATCCAGGTTTATGGTTCATCCAAATAGAAGCAATGTTCCAAACCAATCGCATCACCAGCGACACAACAAAATATAATCATATAGTGAGTTCATTGGACACGGAGACAATGAGGGAAGTTGCTGATATACTACGGAATCCACCACAGGAAGGGAAGTATCTACAACTGAAATCTGAAATAATCAAAAGATTCTCTGATTCCGCAGATCAACAATTGCACAAAGTATTTGCTGAAGTACAATTAGGCGACAAGAAACCAAGCCAGTTGTTACGACAGTTACAGTCTCTGGCTGGTAATCGAACATTGGAAGACGTGATTTGAATCAGATGGTTAGCATTATTACCACCAAGCATAGTACGTTGCTTAAAAATTCTACGGGCAGCAACACTGAACGAGCAGGCTCAATTGGCAGATGAATTAATGGAAGATCATTCCGGTCCGTTCTTCATGGCAACACATTCAACAGACAATCGCTCTGTCTCACCAAACCATCGATTCACTGACGCGGTGTTAACAAACTTGTCACAGAATATGTCTACCATGAGACTAGCAATGAATGATCTCGTTGCACGAATTGAAGAACTGTCACGAACACTAAGTTACAGAAATTCACATAGTCTACATCGAGGTAGAAGCAGACAGCGCTCACACAGTAGAGAATTCTCACCATCAACGGGCACTGAATGCTTCTATCACCGCAAATACGGTGAAAAAGCAAAACATTGCACATCTCCTTGCACATATAATTCAATCAACAACCAGGGAAACTAGCCACGCTGTCTCATGTTCATGCGGTAACCAAAGGCAGCGTAGCAAGTACCGCAATCAACTCTGAGGACAGCAGACTACACCTACACGACAAGAAGACCCAACAACGATACCTGATTGATTCTGGATCAGTCGTCTCACTACTGCCGGTACGTCTATTCAAAACTCGCTCTAGAAATACTAATCTAACTCTATTTGCAGCAAATTCTACGCCGATTCCTACTTACGGTTTGCATACAGGTGACGTTGACCTTGGACTGAGACGTAAATTTCGATGGCCATTTATTATTGCTGATATTCCAGAATCAATTCTCGGGGTAGATTTTCTCATACAAAATAATCTTTTGATCGACATGAAAAACAAGCAACTGATCGACTCCATAACTGGTTATACAACAAGAGGGCGAATTAGCAAAACTGATGTCCACAGTGTATCCACAATCAGCAAAACCATGTAATACGCTGATTTATTATCTAAATATATTATCATAACGCAACCAAGACATTTTACACCAGATCGAAAAAGTGCTTTCAGTCATACGATCGTCACTACTGGATCACCAGTGACTGAACGTTCACGCAAATTGTTGGTGAAAAAGCAGCTGCAGCCAGAACGGAAATCCAACGACTCCTGGACAATGGGGTGATCCAACCATCTAGCAGTCCATGGGCAAGTCCAATACACCTAACAAAAAAAAAAAGAAAGACAACACATACCGTCTTTGTGGTGATTATCGCAAACTCAATAGTATCACCATTCCTGACAAATATTCACCACCATTGATCCAGAGTCTATTTTTGATTCTCCGTGGGAAGATTTATTCCACTATAGATTTGAAAGAGCATATAACCAGATACCAGTAAACAAGGACAGCATCCAAAAAACCGCAAGCACAACTCCATGGGGTTTATACGAATACATTGGAATGCCATTTGGATTGAAAAATGCAACACAAACTTTCCAGAGATATGTTGACTACATATTTCGTGGCCTGGATTTCGTCTTTGCATACATAGATGACATTATTGTGATGTCAGAAGACGAGAAACAACATAGAGATCATCTACAACAAGTATTCACACGATTATCAGATCATAAACTTTCCATCAATGTAAATAAATGTACTTTTGGACAAGAACAGGTATCATTCCTCGGGTACCAGATCAGCGGCAAAGGTTATCATCCAAATCCTGAGAGAGTGAAAGCCATCGACGAATATCCACTTCCATCAACCGTTATGGAACTACGGAAGTTTCTTGGAATGTTCAACTACTACCGTCCATGCATCAAAAACGCAGCTCAAATACAATTACCTCTCACTGTTTATCTTAAAAACTCGAAGAAAAAAGACAAAACTCCTATCGACTGGACAGTAAACTCAAAACAATCCTTTTGTCAATGCAAAAAAGTTTTTTCAACAACAGTCCGACCATACCTTCCACTTACACTCCGTGAAACAGCTTTTCACGTCATCCACGGGCTCTCACATCCAGGAATATTACATCACGCCAAGTACGGGAAAAATTTGTATGGCCAGGCATTAAAAAGGACATCATCACTTGGGCCAGAGAATGTATACCTTATCAGCGTTCCAAAGTACAACGACATACACGTATTCAACCATAGCATATTGACGTACCAGATGATCGCTTCAAACACATACACTTAGACATTATCTTGGTACCTGAACATAAAGGTTTCAAATATTGTTTGTCCATCATCGACCGTTTCTCCAGATGGCCAGTTGCAATTCCTTTGAAAGATATCACCGCAGATACAGTCATCACAGCTTTATTCGATTATTGGATTGCATACTATGGCACACCAACAACAATTACATCTGATCAAGGTTCACAATTTGAGTCAACCTTGTTCCAAGCTTTCACTAGATTCATTGGATGCAATAAACAGAGAACAACACCATACCATCCACAATTAAATGGCATGATTGAACGATGGCACCGTACCTTGAAATCTGCATTAATGTGTTCATCTAGACCATGGACAGAGATACTCTCTACACTACTACTTGGATTGCGCACAAGCTACAAAGAAGACATTCAAGACTCACCAGCAAAAATGTTATATGGAACAACACTACGCATACCAGAAGAATTTTCATTAACAACGATTTTGCAGCTGAACCAATATTTTTTTGGAGAAACATCGCGAATATATGAGGAGATTGAGACCAACACCAACAGCTCATCACGTAAAATCAAGAACATTTATTCCAAAAGATCTCCACACGTGTAGTCACGCATTCTTAAGATCTGATCACGTAAAAACACCATTAGAACAACCATACAGAGGACCATATAAAATCACAAATAGAACTTCAGACTCAATTTTTGAATTGGACATCGACGACATATTATAAAATATCAATATTAATAGATTGAAACCAGCATAAATATATTCAAGACAGGCGGAGACATCGGTTCGGAACTTACACAGACTGATCAAGTTCCTGAGCATCATTGGAGTTCCACAACAAATATACCCATAAGAACATACACAAAAAAGAAAGTCTCTTTCAAACTCCCGCTGAAACAGACTTAGGGGGAGTACTGTGGCCACCACTTGAAACTTTGGCGCTCCTATATTATCACCGTCATGCCACAAGTGGACAAATAACAAACTAATCATTATTACCAAAATCACACAGCCACTCTATATACGCACTCTCACTTCATCTCCGACTATAGACTAGCTCACACGCTACAGCTGTGGACTAAATAACTTTTAAACCATTTTGAATTTGCCACGTTTTTATTGTATATTTTATATTACGTTTTCATGTGTTTGTTATTAAATAAATAAGTAAATATACATAAAATATAATTCACTTCATTCACATATTTATTTGAATATGGCCATAAACGCTATACCCCTTCGTTGTGTCCACCTGTTCAGTATCTAACTCCACTTATATTGTTCATGTATTATTGGATCGTATCTTCCACCATTGAGTAAAATGTGGTTTTGCGTCCGGCTGTAAGCATTCGACCTTAAAGCTCCCTCTGATGCCTCTTCTTTCTTCCTTGTTCTATCTTCCCTTTCCTTTTCCCTTTCCTTCTCCTTTCCTCCTTTTCCTTTTTCTTTCCATCCATGTTCACGGCCTTTAGCCGGACAAGCATTGGTTTTATCGAAATTCCACCGATATCGCTTATAATTCCTGTTTTCGGCTACACCAAATTCATTTATAGATCGCTTTATCTTTCTATCAGTTTTTCCTTCGCGTTCCAATCACTCGTGATTTATTTCTCTGCCCTTATTAGAAGCACGCGTATTAATATTCTCATTGGCATTATCGGAGAAACGTAATTTGGTCGTTAATATTGTTTAATATTCGAAACATTGGTGTCTGTTTGTTAAAATTACCGATGATACGTTTCTATACCAAAAAATTTACTAATTTAAAATTTAGAAATAGCTAAAAAATTTTTAATTTAATAACTTAATAATTTA
>NW_027470196.1:0-42397 GCF_051020765.1 Lasioglossum baleicum
ATTCTCAAACATGCTGGTAATGGTCTCGAATGACTTGACGCACGATCTTCTAATTCGTACATGAGAATAAGGTGCCCGACACTGAAATGGTTACAAACTTCTTTCTCTGAACACGAAATTACACTCTCTATGTCGCGGGTGCGGCTCGCGGAAGGTAAGATCTTCGGTATGATTTTTAACCTTTGTACCAATTGGTTGCGTTCTCAAATGGTGCGACGGTGTACTTCAATATTCAAACCCAGAATTAAAGTGGTTATTGCTCATACTGGACTGCACATTTGCTCCCGCAATACGTGGTTTGTTTTTCGGAATCACAGGATATATGAAGCTATTGGCCTAGCCGTACGAAATTAACAGAAGGTGGTAACGTTCTCGAACGCTTTGTCTCTCGATGTTGATATTTGTACACAAGCATGTGGCGATCGTAACCTATAATGCCCACTAATCTGTTTCTGTTTACATTATGCAGGACGCTCGCTACACCAGTATTGGATATCGGAAGGTAAGGTATTCAAAAAAGGCATGGCCATATACGAACTGGTAATGTTCTGCGATGGTTTGACTCCCTACATTAATAATAATACCGCGAAATATGATCTCAATTGCCACTAATCTTCAGCGGATTTCCTCGGATATAACCTGATTTGTCTCTCGGAGTCACACGATAGGTGAAGCTATTGACCTAGCCGTTGGACTCAGCTCGACTCAGTTCGACTTAGCTACAGTGTTAGCTGTTCGAACCTCAAGGAAGGTAGTCACGTTCTCGTAAGTTTTAACACTGGATCTCCGAATTCACACATGTCATTGTGGTGCTCGTCACTAAAATCTATACTAACATGCATCGATGAACACGAAGTTGTACTCCCGATACAGCGGATCAACTTCTCGGGCGGTAATGCATTCTGTAAGAAGTTTTACCCGACACGAATATTGAATGTTCTACAACGTCTTGACTGCCGGCTTTAATATTCTTACCGTGAATTGTGGTGTCTATTGCCAATACTCTTCAGGGTATTTATTCCCGGAATATCTGGTTTGACTTTCGGAATCACAGGATATGTGAAGCCATTTACTTAGCTGTCCGTCTCTCAAGGAAGGTGGTAACGTTATCGAATAAATTAACTCTCGAACTTCATATTCATACGTGAAGTTAAGGTACTTGTCACGAAAATGTATACTACCTTGCATCTCTGATCACGGAATTATACCCTCGGTTCTTCGCGTCAGGCTTTCGGAGGGTAAGGCCATGGGTACAAATTTTGACTCTATACCAATTGATAATGCTCAAATGGTTTGACGCTCTACTTGAATATACAAACCGTGACATAAGGTCTCAAGTGCCAATAGAGATCAGCGGATTTATTCCCGGAATGCAAGGTTTGACTTTCGGAATAGCAGGATACGTGAAGCTACTGAATTACCCGATCCAATCTAAAAGAAGATGGGATCGTTCTCAAACGGTTTGACTATTGATAATTCTGTTCATTCATAAAACTAAGGTGTCCGCCTGCTAAAATGTCTACTAATTTGTTTCCGTGTGAACTAAGCATGACACGCGCTACAGCGTGTTAGGTCCATGGAAGGCAAGGTATCCAGAGGAAAGTTTTACTATATATCATTTGATTATGCTCTAGAACGGTTGGCCTCACTACTTTAATATTCATACCGTGATTTAAGTTGCCTACTGCCAATACTGTTCAGCAGATTTACTGCCGGCGTATCTGGAATGAATCTCGGAATCACAGGATAGGTGAAGCTACTGACACAGCCATTCGACTCTCAGCGAACGTGGTAAAGCTCTGTATCGCTTTGAACACCGATCTTCTAACTCATGCACGAAATTATGGCGTCCGTCTCTAAAATGTATACTAATGTGTTTCTCTGGATACGAAGTTATTCCTTACCAATTGGTAGATCTCTCGCACCGCTTGACGCTCTACATAAATATTCAAACCCAGAATTAGTCTATTACTAATAATGTTCTGCTGATTTTCTCCTGGAATGCCTACTTTGATTCTCGGAATCGTATGATAGGTGGAGCTATTGACATATTCCTTCCACTCTGAAAGACGGTGTTAACCTTCGTGAACAGTTTGACCATCGATATTCTAATTCATACTTGAAGGTACGGGGCCCGTCACTGAAATGCAAACTAACCTGACCCTGTGAACACGAAGTTAAACTCTCGATGAATCGTGCGAGGTTCGCGAGTGGTACGGCTGTCGGTAAAACGTTTCACTTTATAACAATTGGTAGCGTTCTCAAACGGTTTAACGCTGCACTTTAATATTCATAACGCGAAGTAAAGTGTCCATTGCCAACAGTATACAGGGTATTTACTCCTGGAATACCATGCTTCACTCTCGGAATCACACGATTGGTGAAGCTGTTGACTCAGCCGTTTGACTATCAATGGAGGTAGAAACGTACTCGAACTGTCTGACTTTCGATCTTCATACTCTTACATGAAGTTAAGGTGCCCGTCACTAAAGTGTATAGTAATTTGTTCCACTGTTCACGATGTTATTCTCTCGATATAATGCATTAAACCTTCGGAGGGTAAGGGATTCAGTGAAACGTATGACTCTATTCCAATTGGCATCGTTATCAAACAGATTGACCCTGTACGTTAATATTTATACCGCGAAAGAGAGTGTATGATGCCAATTCTGTGCAGCAGACTCACTCCCGGAGTTCATGGCTTGACTGTTTGTATCATGGAATAGGTGAAGCTATTGACGTAGACGTTCGACTCGCAGGGAAGGTGGTAACTTTGTCGAACTGTTTGACCTTTGAATATTTACTTCATGCATGAATTTATGGGGCCGAGACTAAAATGTATACTAACATGCATCCTTGAACACGACGTTATACTCTTAATACAGCGGGATCGGTTCTCGGATAGAAATGACTACCGTAAAAGTTTTACTCTATACGAATTGGTAATGTTCCCCAACGGTTGGACTCTCCACTGTAATATTTTATACCGTGAATTGAGGTCTCTATTGCAAATGCTGTTCAACGAGTTTACTCCCGGAAGTACTTGTTTGTCTGTCGGAATGACAGGGTAGCTGAATCGGGTTCGACAATCAATGAATCTGGTATCGTTTTGGATCAGTCTGCCTCCCGATATTCTATTTCAAAGCAGAAATAAAGGTGCCCGTCTCAAAGGTACATACTAATTCGTCCCTATTATCACCATGCTATACTCTCGATATAGTGGGATTGTTTTTCGGAGTGTATCGCATTCTGTAAGACGTTTTACCTTACACAGATAGGTAGTGTTCTACTACGGCTTGACGGCCTGCTTCAATATTCAAACCGAGAACTGAAGTGTACATCCCTAACAGGGTTCAGCGGATTTCCTCCAGTAATACCAGGCATGACTCTCGGAATCACAGGACTTGTGAAACTATTGATTCGGCTGTTCGTTTCCAACAGAAGTTGGCAATGTTCTCGAGCGGTTTGACCCTCGACCTTCTGACTCGCACATGAAGATAAGGTACCCGATGCAGAAATGAACTCTAATATCGTTCTCTGGACACGAACGTATTCTATCGCTGAAGCCGGTGACGTTCGCGTAAGGATAGGCCCTCGGTGAAACGTTTGACTTTATAACAGTTGCTAACTCCCTCAAACGGATAGACGAACTGCTTTGATATCAAACCGCGATGTAAGGTGTCTATTGCCAATACTGTTCGTGGACATACCTGCGGAATACCTGGTTTGCCACTGAGTGTCATAGGATAGGTGAAGTTATTGACTTAGCCGTTCGTCTATCGAGGAATGTGGTTACGTTCTCGAAGGGTTTAATCCTCGATCTTCTAATACACATATCGAAACAAGGTGTGTCTCTGGTATAATGTCTACTAATTTTGTTTTCGTGAACAGTAAGAAAGTCACACGCAACAGCGGGATAGGTTCTAGGAAGTTTACGCATTCGGTAAAAAGATTGATCCTATATAAATAGGCAATTTTATCCGACAGATTGACCGTTTACTTTAACATTCATGCCGTGAATTAAGGTGCGTATTGGCAAAACTTTACTTGGTATTGACTGGCAGAATACCAGATTTTACTATCGGAATCACAGGATAGGTGCAGCTATTGTCTTAGCCGTTCTATTTTAAGGAATGCAATAACGATTTCGAAAGGTCTGACACTCGATCGTGTAATTCATACATGGAGTCAAACCGCCGGTCATCATTATCTATTAAAATAATGTAATTGTTTTTAACCAATACATTACCTTCCGAGAAAATATCCCGCTGCAGCGAGAGTATCAATTCGTGTTCAGGTAAGCATGCTAGTATACGTTTTATGACGCGAACCTTATTCTAATTTTTGAATTAGAGGGCAGCTGGACAATCCGCTCGATAACGTTACTACATTCCTTAAGAGTCGAGCGGCTATGACAATAGGTAAACCTATCATGCGATTCCGACTGTCAAACGAGGTATACCGGGAGTAAATCCGCTGGACAGTATTTGCAATAATCACCTCAACTCACTGTATGAATATTAAAGTACAGAATCAAACTGCTGGAGAACGTTACCAGTTGATATAATGTTATAGAAGACGGACACCTTAACCACAAGTATGAATAAGATGATCGCGCATCAAACGGTTTCAGATTGCTACCGTCTTCTTTGATAGTCGAACAGCTGAATCAATAGCTTCTCCTATACTGTGATTCCGTCAGTCAAGCCAGGTATACCAGGAGTAAATCATCTGATCAGCGTTGGCAATAATCGTGCATAATCAAACGGTATGAATATTAAAGTAGACAGTCAAACCGACGGCGAATATTTCCAATTTGTATATGATGAATCTTCTCACGGATGGCCTTAATGTCCGAGGACCTGATCCGCTGTAGCGGAAGTATTACTTCGTGTCCAGAGATGGAAGATAGTATGCATTTGTGTGACGATAACCTTAATATCATGAATGATATTGAAGATCCAGGATCAAACTTTTCGAGAACGTGAACACCTTCCTTGGGATTTGAACAGCTAACTCAATAGCTTCTTTGGGAGATGAACGGATAAGTGAGTAGCTACAGCTACCCTGTGACTCCAATAGTGAAACCATGCACTCCGGCTGCAAATACGCTAAACAGTTTTGGCAATGGACACCTTAATTCAAGGTTTGAATATTAAAGGTCGGAGTCAAACCGTTGGGGAACATTACCAAAAGGTATGAAGTCAATCTTTTTACCGGGTACCTCACCTTTCAAGAACCTATGCCCGCTGTAGCGAGTGTTCTGCTTAGTGCTGACGGAAACAAATTGGTATACATTTTTTACAGGCGGAAACCTTATTTTTATCTACGAATAGGATAATCGAGAGCGATTCCGAGAGTCAAACCAGGTATTCCGGTAGAAAGTCCGCTGAAGCATATTGGCATTTGATTCACGGTTTGAATACTAAAATGAACCGTCAAGCCGTGTATGAACGTTACCTGTTGCTATAAAATCATACGCTTTACCGAAGACCAGACCCTCCGAGAAACCATCACGCCGTATCACGAGTATAAATTCCTGTTCAGGGAAAGACATTAGTATTCATTTCAATGACGGGCACGTTAACTTCATGCATGAATTAGAAGATCGATAGTGCAACCGTTCGAGAACGTTACAACCCTCTTTGAGATTCGAGTGTATAAGTCAACTCCTCCTCCTATCCTGTGATTTCGAGTGTCAAACCAGATAATCCGACTGTAAATCCGCTGAAGGGAATTGGCAATAGATTCCTTAATTTGCGGAGTGAATATTAAAATTGAACATCAAACATTTGTGGTGCATTGCCTATTCCTATAGACTCAAACATTTTACCGATGACATTACCTTCCTAAGACATTCCCCGCTGTATCGAGAGTATAACTTCGTGTTCAGAGAATGAAATTAGTATTCATTTCAGTGATGGGCACCTTAGCCTCATTTATGAATTAAAACATCGACGGTCAAGCTGCTCGAGAACGATACCACCCTCTTTGAGAGGCGAACGGCTAGGTCAAGGGCTTGACCGATCCAGTGATTCGGAGAGACTAACCAGGTATATCATGAGTAAATCCGCTGATCCGTAGTGACAATGGACACCTTAATTCATAGCTTGAACATTAAAATATAGCGTCAAACCGTTTCAGAACGGTACCAAATGCTATAAAGTCAAACGATTTACCGAAGACTTTACCCTTCGTAAAACTAACCCGCGGCATCGAGAGTATAACTTCGAGTTCAGAGAAAGAAATTAATATTCGATTCAGTAACGGGCACCTTAACCTCATGTTTGAATTTCAATATCGATGGACAAACCATTCGAGAACGTTACAACCGTCTTTGAGAGTCGAACGGCTATGTCAATAGCTTCACGTATCCTGTGATTCCGAGAGTCAAATCAGTTAATACCGGGGTAAATCCGCTGCAGAAAATGGACAATGGACACATTATTTCGCGGCATGAATATTAATGTAGGAAGTCATACCGTCGGTGATCATTACCCAATCGTATAAAGTCATTCCTTTCTTGAACACATTACCCTGCGAGATCCAATCCTGCTGTGGCGAGTGTCCTGCTTAATGTTGACGGAATCAACTGAATAGACATTTTAGAGGACGAACACCAGATGTTCTGGAGAGGACATGCGGGTGCGTTGGGAAGACAGGAGCGACACTACAGTATGGTCTGTGTTGATTTCACTATCCTTGACATTGTACCGTATGCATATGTCAGCAGTTTACTATTTATCTGTACATACTGTAACTTACTGGTATGATATTGCCGACATTATTTAAAAGATCTATTCTATAATCTCAGGAATTGTATTTTTTTAGAAGAAGCGTCTATGGGATTAGTTGAGTATATGTTTATGACAATATTTTGTTAAATCAATGTTATCCTATAGAATTGTCTGTATGCGTATCATCGCTTCCGGAGCGACGCGGCTGGAACGGTCGTGTAGTAGCGTCCGTAAGATAGGTCCGACACTGTTGTATGGTCATTGTTAAGTTCTTTAACCTTGTATTGTAAGGTATGCATATTTCCCCCTGTTTTCTAATTATCTGTACCAACTGTAAATAACTATTATGATATATTAGATTCTTTCTTCGAAATTTACAGTTTTCTGCTTTAAATGTTGTACTTTCTAGAAAAATGTCTTCTGAATTAGTTGAGCTTATGTGTATGACATTATTTTGTTAATGTTGCGGTTATATTATATCGTTGTCAGCACACGTTCCTATGCTTGTGCAGCGACACGACTGGAATGGCCTCGTAGGTGCGTATGGTAGATGGGAGCGACACTATTATATGATATTCGTTAATTTCCTTCACCTTGATGTGGTACCGTATGCATTCTTTGGAAATTTTCCATTTATTTATACACACTGTAATATACTGTTTTCATAATTTCGATTTCTATCTGTATTTTGAACTTTTAGGCCAAAAAATTGTATTTCTCAGTAAAAGTGCCTCTGAATTAGTGGAGTTTACGATTAAGACAATACTTTGTTAAATATGTTGTCATCTTATATGATTGCCTGTATACGAACCCCGCTTCCAGCGCGACACGAGTGGAGTGGTCTTGCATTGGCGATCGGTATATCAGAGCCACACTACTCTTTGAGTTGCATTAATTTCTTTAACCATAATACTGTACCGTGTGGATCTCTTCCCAGTCTTCCATTTATTTATATTAATTCCACTGTAGGGACTTGGCAGATGCGGAAAGCGAAGGCTTTTTGGGTTTTTCCTTTCCTTCGTGACGTCGAGGTCTTCAGGTCAATGGGGACCTGGTTTATGTCTTTACAACCAGGGCCTCATGACCCGCGGACGCGCGGACCACCTCGACGTCGAATTGGGAAGGAAAAGCCAGTACAGTTCGTTCGCGCCTGCTGACCGCATCAGTTCCTATCCCCTGCACTCAAAATAAAGTTCTACCCCAGGAATCACGGCGAGTTCATTCAAAACCTCCCATCTCCCTTCACCTTCAACTGGTGACCCCGACGTGATCATAGATATAGAAGGTGAAGTGCGGGAGTTACATTTTTTTTTCTTCCTCATTCTACCGTCCGTTTTAATACGCGAACGCGATGCCCGAAGCTAACCGTAAACATACGAGTGGGCAGTGCGAGTGCGAAGCGGTAAACGCGGTAAGCCAGACGAAGCAGCGCATTCCACAATTCTGGCCACACAAGGTTGCACTCTGGTTCCTAATGCTGGAAAAATACCTCGAGTCCGTGAGGATCACCAAGGATTCGACTCGATATAATACCGCGCTCGCGTGCCTCAGCGATGATTGCATCGAGCAGATTGAGGACGTGGTGATGAACCCCCCTGCCACGGGACAATACGAACTGTTAAAGCGTGAGGTAATTAAACGTTTATCGGAGTCGGACTCCTCACGCGTGCGGAAATTGGTGGAAGGGCAGGAAATTGGCGACCGCACACCGTCGCAATTCTTCCGCCACTTAAGGAATCTCGCGACCCCCTCCGTCACGGACGAATTGCTCGTGACCCTGTGGAAGACCCGGTTGCCGACGGATATTCAACGCGTCTTGGCCACCGCTCCGCATGGGGACACAACCGCGTTGACGGAAATGGCAGACCGAATTCACGAGATTCACCCCGAACCGCGACGCGGCATCGCCGCAGTCGCATCCACAGCGGAATTTCAACGATTGGCCGAAAAGGTGGATCAGCTCGCTGCGGAATTGAAGGCCTTTAAGACATCGATCGGACGACAACGAAGATCCGCGTCCAGGTCACAAAGCCGTACCCAGGGTGGTTACAGCGCGCGGAAGAAGTCGCTACACAACCGTCAAGCCTTCGGCGGTGTCTGTTGGTACCACCACAAATTTGGCAAGAACGCTTCATCGTGCCAAAGCCCGTGCAATTGGAGTGCGGGAAACGGGGAGAGCCGTCCCTGAACGCGGCACTAGACGGTTCTGGCTCCCGCCGCATTTTCGTCACTGACGAACACTCCAAGGTTCAGTTTCTCGTGGACACGGGTGCGGATCTATGTGTTTACCCGCGCAGTCGGCTAAGCGGACAACACAAAAGGTGCGAGTACGAACTTTTCGCGGCCAACGGCTCTCGTATCGCGACCTACGGCATCGTGGTCCTGGAGCTGAACCTTTCCTTACGGCGAAGCTTTAAGTGGCGTTTCGTGGTAGCCGATGTCGCTACCCCGATCATCGGGGTCGACTTTCTTAGTTATTACGACTTGCTAGTCGACCCCCGCAATAAACGCCTGTTGGACCAGCGGACTCAACTAACGACGCGAGGACGCGTCGCTAACCCCGGGATCGCATCGATCAAGACAGTGATCGGCGATACCGCCTACCACCGGCTCCTGGCACAGTTCCCGAACCTGACTCGCCCGCCCGTCTTCAGGAACGACCTGGTGAGGCATCAGGTGCAACACCACATTGAGACGACCCCAGGACCGCCGGTGTACAGCAAACCACGCCGCCTCGCACCTGACCGCTTGAAAGCCATCAAGGCCGAATTCGAGCTGATGGTCCAGCAAGGAGTCCTCCGGCCATCGAAGAGTCCCTGGGCCTCTCCACTACACGTGGTGCCGAAGAAGGACGGCACTCTCCGTCCTTGCGGAGACTATCGGGCATTGAACGCTCGCACCGTGCCGGACAGGTATTCGCCGCCTCACATAGAGGATTTTTCCCAGAGACTTCACGGGAAACGAATTTTCTCTAAAATAGACCTGGTACGCGCGTACCACCAAATCCCGGTCGCGCCGGAGGACATTATGAAAACGGCTATAGCGACTCCGTTCGGTCTTTTCGAAGCCACGAACATGATGCTCGGGTTGCGTAATGCTGCGCAAACATGTCAGCGTTTCGTTGACGAGATTATTCGCGGGCTAGACTTTGTCTACGCATATATTGACGACTTCTTGATAGCCTCTGAAAACGCGGCGCAGCATCACGAGCACCTGAACATTCTATTCGGCCGGCTCAGTCAATTCGGCGTAGTCATTAACCCGGCGAAATGCGTTTTCGGTGTCGATACGATTGCGTTTTTAGGACACTCCGTGAGTGCGCAGGGCGTTAAGCCCTTAGACGAACGCGTTTCGGCAATCGCGGCTTTCCCCACGCCAAAAACGGTAAAGGAGCTACGTAGGTTCCTGGGGATGGTTAATTTTTACCGGCGGTTCATACCGCGGGCCGCGGAACTTTTTTTGCCCCTAAACGCGTTCTTAAAGGGTTCCAGGAAGGGTAACGAAACCGTCACCCTGACTGGGGACGCAGAACGCGCATTCACCGAATCGAAATCGGCCCTCGCAACCGCGACGTTGCTCGCGCATCCCATCCCCGACGCGTTACTTAGCATCGTCGTCGATGCTTCGGACTACGCGATGGGAGCGGTGTTGCAACAACGCGCGGACAATGCATGGCAACCATTACATTTCTATACTAAAACTATGTCTCCGGCGCAACGCAAATATAGCGCGTACGATCGCGAACTTCTCGCTATATATAATGCCATTAGGCATTTTCGCCACGCCGCCGAAGGGAGACATTTCACAATATTTACTGACCACAAACCTCTAACTTTTGCTTTCAAGCAAAAGTTAGACAAGTGTTCCCCCGACAGTTTAGACACTTAGACTACATCGGGCAATTCACAACGGATATCCGACACGTAAAAGGATCCGAAAACCTAGTTGCCGATGCATTGTCTCGCGTTGGGGCGGTTTCGAAAACGTTTGACCATACGGCACTCGCGTCGGCACAAAAGGACGACGCCGAGCTGGAGGAAATCATAAACTCCAGCTCAAGCGCCCTGGAATTAAAGAAAATTCGTTTCCCGGATTGCGACGCGGATATTTATTGCGACGTCTCTGGGAAAACCCTACGACCTTTCGTGCCAAGGATGTTACGCTGTCAAGCGTTCGACGCTATTCACGGTCTCGCACACCCAGGAATTAAAGCCACCCAGAAATTGGTGACGGAGCGTTTTGTCTGGCCTGGAGTAAACAGGGATGTCCGACAGTGGGCTCGGCAATGTATTCCTTGCCAGCGCAACAAAGTAACAAGACATGTGTCCGCTCCAGTCGCCGAGTTTAAAGACTTAGCCGGGCGATTCGAACACGTGCACATCGACCTGGTCACAATGCAGTATTCGCAAGGGTTCAGGTATTGTTTGACGTGCATCGACCGTTTTTCGCGGTGGCCAGAAGCCACTCCCATAGTAGATATGGAGGCGTCAACGGTCGCTGCAGCGTTAATGTCTACCTGGATCGCCCGCTTTGGCGTACCCTTGCGAATAACCACTGACCAGGGTCGGCAGTTCGAATCTAAGCTGTTTAAAGAATTGTGCAGGTTACTGGGGGTGCAGCATATCCGAACGACCGCGTACCATCCTCAGGCAAACGGAATGGTCGAAAGGTTCCACCGGCAACTGAAAGCGGCTATAAAATGTCACGACACCGCGAATTGGGTAGAGATGTTACCTATCGTTTTACTAGGTATCCGCGCCGCGACCAAGCCCGATCTGGACGCGTCCGCCGCGGAAATGATCTACGGCACCGGAATCCGTCTGCCCGCGGATTTCTTCATCTCGAGCAATCGGGAGCCGGATTCCGATTTCGTTACGCGGTTGAAGCGACATTTTAGTAGTATCAAGCCGCAGCAGGTCATACAGCACGGCACGCGTCAAGCATTCGTGCCCCAAGAGCTGGCGACATGCACGTTTGTTTTCCTGCGCCGTGACGCGGTGCGGAGCCCATTACAATCTCCATATGATGGCCCGTACCGCGTCCTAGTAAGACGCGAAAAAACTCTCGTATTAGATATCGACGGGAATCGGGTAAGGGTAAGCGTGGACCGCGTTAAACCCGCATTTACCGTTCCCGACGAACACACCGAGCAATCGCTCGAAAACATAATTAAATTCATCCTCGACAACGCCAACGACCACGTAAGTCGTGCCCCAGACACTCGGCCCCGCGAAAACAGGGAACGGAAACGCCTTACAACCCGTTCGGGTAGAACCATCCGTTTTCCACAGCGTTTCAGGCCGGTCTCAAATAGGTTATGAATGTATATATATTGTAAATATCTGTATGCATAGAAACGTGTAAATATAAGAGCGTGACTGCGGATTGTACATATAGGTGTGTTTGTATTGAGTGTGTATGAATGGAATGTTTTATGGTACTCTTTCTCTGTCACTTTCACTTTCTGTCTATTACTGTTCTTTTCTTTGTTGTATTTCTCCTTCCTTTTTCTTTGCTACTCTATTTTGTAAGCGTTGTCACTGGAAGGGGGGTGCTGTAGGGACTTGGCAGATGCGGAAAGCGAAGGCTTTTTGGGTTTTTCCTTTCCTTCGTGACGTCGAGGTCTTCAGGTCAATGGGGACCTGGTTTATGTCTTTACAACCAGGGCCTCATGATCCGCGGACGCGCGGACCACCTCGACGTCGAATTGGGAAGGAAAAGCCAGTACAGTTCGTTCGCGCCTGCTGACCGCATCAGTTCCTATCCCCTGCACTCAAAATAAAGTTCTACCCCAGGAATCACGGCGAGTTCATTCAAAACCTCCCATCTCCCTTCACCTTCACCACTTTGTACAGATCGTTTGGATCTTCGATGATCTTGGCCTAGAATACGAAGGCAGCATGAATGTCAATGTAGAGCGTCAAATCGTCTAAGAGCGATACCAATTAGTATAAGGACAAAAGTTTTACTGAAGTCCATACCCTCAGAAAGCCTATCCCGCTAGATGGTAGATGGTATTACGTTGTGCTCAGAGAACCAAATTAGTATGCATTTTAGTAACAGAGACCTTAGGTTGATCTGCGAATAAGAAGATCGAATGATACACCGTTCGGAAACGTTACCACCTTCATTGAGAGTCGCATAGTTGAGACAATAACATCTCACCCGTCCTGTGATTCCGAGAGTTAAACAAGTCATCACTGTAGTATATCCGCTGAATTGTATAGGCAATTGGCACCATAATTCACCGTGTAAATATTAATATAGAGTGTCATACTGTCGGCGATCATTATCAATTGGTATTGAGTCACTCTTTTTACCGAAGTCCTTACCTTTCGGGAATATAACCCTCCGTATCGAGAGTACAACTTCGTGATCAGAGATACAAATTAGTGGACATTTTAGAGACGGTCACGTTATTTTCATGTCGTGAATGGAATAGTCAAGAGTCAAACCATTCGAGAACATTCCCACCTTCTTCAAGAGTCGATCGGCTAAGTTAGTAACTTCAGCGATCCTGTTAATCCGAAAGCTATACCAGGTATTCCGAGAGTCAATCCGCTGTGCACAATTTGCAATAGACGCCTTAATTCACGGTATGGGTACTAAAGCAGAACCTCAACCCGTTGAATATCGGTACCCACTGGTGAAGATACAAACCTTCTACCGAAAGTCATACCTACGCAGAAGCTAACCCGCTGTGTCGAGAGTACAACTTTGTGTTCAGAGAAAGAAATTTGTTACCTCTCCAGTGGCGGGCACCTTATTTTCATGTACGAATTTGAAGATCGTGTGTCAAATCATTCGATATCATTACCACCTCCTTTTAGAGTCAAATCGCTGGGTCAACAGCCTCACCCATAGTTGTGATTCGAAGTGTCAAACCAGGAATTCCTAGCGTACATACTCTGGACAGTATTGACAATAGAAACACTATTTCACGGTTTGAATATTAAAGCAGACCCTCAAGCCATTGTAAAACGTTACCTATTGGTATAGAGTTAAACAATTTCCAGATAGGCTTACCTTCCGAGAAGATGAACCGCCGCGTCGAAAGTATACCTTCGTGTTCAGGGAAGCAAACTAGTAAACATTTAAGTGACGCGGACCTTAATATCAATATGTATAAGAAGATCGAGTGTCAAATCGTTCGAGAAAGTTGCCAACTTGTCTGAGATTCGAAGGGGTAAGACTATAGCTTCTCTTATCCTGTGGTTCCGAGAGACAAATCTGGTACCCGAGCATAAATCTGCTGAAGGCTATTCGCTGTAGACACTTCAATTCACAGTATGAATATTAAAGCAGACCCTCAACACTTTGTAGAACGGTACCCACTGGTGTAGATGCAAACCTTTTGCCGATAGCGTTACCTTCCGGGAAGCAATCCCGCCGGAACGAGAGTACATCTTCGTGTTCAGAGAAAGACATTAGTACATATTTTAGCGATGAGCATCACAATTTCATGCATGAATTAAATGATCGAGGGCCAAATCGTTCGGGAACGATACCACCTCCTTTGGGTGCGGATCGGCTATGTCAAGAGCTCACCTGCGTTGTTATTCCGAAAGATATGTTCCGGCAGTAAATCCGCAGAGCAGTATTGACAGTAGACTTCTTAATTCACGGTTTTAATATTAAAGTAAAGCGTGAAACAGTGTGATAACGATACCTATTGGTATGAAGTCACACATTTTACCGCAGTCCTTACTCATCCAGAACCAAATCCCCTGTATCGAGAGTATAATTTCATGCTCAGTGAAACAAATACGAACACATTTCAGTGACGGGCACCTTAATTTCATGGATGATTTATAAGTTCGGGTATCAAACCGTTCCAGAACGTAAACAGCTTCTTTGAGAGTCGCACAGCTTCGCCAATAGCTTTATCTATCCTGTGATTCAGAAAGTCAAACGCGATATTCCGGGAGTAAACGCTCTGAGCAGTTTTGACACTAGACAGTCTATTCCACGGAATAAATTATAAAGTACACAGACAAACCGTTGTAGATCGTCATCTTCTGTTATACAGTCATTCTTTTCACCGAAGGACTTACCTTCCTAGAACCTAACCCGCAGTATCGAGAGCATAACTTCCTGTCCAGAGAAACAAATTATCAAACATTTTCGTGACGCTGTCCTTAATTTCAGGTTTGAATTCGAAGTTATAGTATAAAACCGATCAAGATCGATACCACCTTGTTTGATATTCGAGCGGCTAAGTTAATAGCATCACTGCGATTCCGAAAATGGAACTAGGTATTCCAGGAGATAATCCGCTGTACAGTGAATACTAAAGTACAGAGTCATGCCGATGAAGAACGTTACCTACTGGTATAATATAGTCAAACTTCTTACCGATGGCTTCACCGTCCGAGAACATAACCCGCTGTATGCAGAGTATAATTGCGTGTTCATGGAAACAATGTAGTATAAAATTTGGCAACCGGCACCTTAATTACGTGTATCAATAAAAAGATCATGCATCAACCCGTTCAAAAACGTCATCACATTTTTTGACAATCACACAGCTATGTTATCAACTTCGCCGATCCTGCGGATTCCAGAGTCTATCCAGTTATTCGCGGAGTAAACCCGCGGCAAAGTATTGGCCATAGTCACAATCGTTCACTGTCCGAATATTAACGTATGGCGTCAAACTGTTGTAGAACTTTACCGTTTTGACTACAGTCTAACTCTTTTCCGTAGGCAGTACCTTCCGAGAAGCTAACCCGCTATATTGATGGTACTACTCCGTGTTCTGAGAAGCATATTAGTTAACATTTTAGTGACGGGCAGCTTGATTTCAGGTATGAATGAGATGCTCGTGAGGTGGACTTATCCAGAACGTTACCACCTCCTTTGGTACTCGAACGGCAAAGTCAATAGCTTCATCTATCCCGTCAATCCGAGAAACATACCAGTCACTTCGGGAGTAAATTCACTAAGCTGTATTAGAAATTGACACATTCCATCACGGTATGAATATGAATGTAGGGTGTCCAACTGACGGAGAATGTTACCAATTGGAATCTCTTTACCCAATTCCTTACCTTCCGAGAAACCAAACCGATGCAGCGATTGTGTTCCATAGTTTTCACGTAATAAAATTGTTAGATATTTTAGCAGACGGACAAATTATTTTCATGCATATATAGGAATATCGAGGGCAAACCGTTCTTGAGCGTAGCAAACTTTTTTGAGAGTGGCACATCTACGTCAATAACTTCAATTATTCGGTGATACCGAGTGTCAAACCAGGCATTCTAGGATTACATCCACTGTACAGAATTGGCAAAGAACTCCTAAATTCTCGGCATGAACATTAAAGCTGGAAGTTAAATCGCGGGGAACATTAAAAATTGTTATACAGTCATCCTTTTTACAGACAACGCTATCTTCCGAGAACGTATCCAGCAGTATCATGAATATGACATCATTATAAGAGAAACAAATTTCTATTCATTTTAGTGACGGGCACGATTATTTAATGGATGAGTAAGGATATCGAGAGGAAGATTGATTCAGGACGTTACCACCTCCTCCGAGTGTGGTACGGCTTAATCGATAACTACACCTGCCCTGTGGATCCGCGGATCATACCAGGTATTCCGGGAGTCAATCTACAGTCCATTATAGCCGGTGGACACGATAGTTCACGGTATGAATATTTAAGTACGGCGTCAAAGCTTTGTAGAACGTTACATATTGGTATAGTGTCAAGCCTATACCAAAGGCCTTAACTTCCTTAGTCATATCCCGTTGTGAAGAGTGTCTTGCTTACTGTTAATGGAAACATATTAGTAGACACTTTGGCAAACGTAGACCTTATTTTTATGTATGACTAGGTGGATCGATAGTCAAACCGTTGCAGATCTTTACCAATTGCTATAAATTCAAAATTTTTACAGAAAGCCAAACCATGCGAGAAGCTAACCCGTGGAATCGATAGTATAACTTCGTTTTCAGATAAACACACTAGTATACATTTTAGTAGGCGGACATCTTCTTTTCACATATGAATCGGAGGCTCGAGTGTCAAATCGTGCGACACCGTTGCAACATTCTGCGAGGGACTAACGGCTAAGTGAACAGCTTTTCCTGTCCCGAGATTCCGAGAGTCAAACTACGTATTCCGGGAGTAAATCGGCTGATCAGTATTGGCAGTAGACACCAGAGATCACGGTTTGAATATTAAAATAGAACGACACTCCGTTTGATAACGTTACCAATTGCCATAACGTCAAACGTTTTAGCGAAGGCGCTACACTCCGCGAACATCACCTGCGCCATCGAGAATATCACTTCGGCTTTAGAGAAAGAAGTATTCATTTCAGACACGGGCACTTTATCTTCATGTATGAATTAGAAGATCGACCGTCAAACAACTCCATGATGTTGCCACCTTCTGTGAGAGACAACCGACTAAGTGAACAGCTTCACCTATCCTGTGTTTCGGAGAATCGAAGCAGAAATTCCGGGAGTAAGTCCGCTGAAGTTATTTGGCAATAGACACCATAATTAGCGGTTTGAATATTAAAGCAGACCGTCATACAGTTATAGAACGGTGCTTATTGGTATAGAGTCACACATTTCACCAAAAGACTTACCATCCGAGAACCTCACCCGATGCATCGAAAGTAGAACTTCGTTTTCAGAGAAGAAAATCATTACACAGTTTAGAGACGGGAACCATAAATTCATGTATGAATTGGAGGATCGCGTGTCAATCCATGCGATATCGTTACCACCTTCTTTTGTAGTTGAGCGGCTGAGTCAACAGCTTCACACAAAGTAGTGATTCCAACCGCCAAGCCTGGTATTCCAGGAGTAAATCCGCTTAGCAGTATTTGCAATCGAAATACTAATTCATGGCACGAATATTAAAGTAGAGAATCAAACCGTTTGAGAGCAATACCAATTGGTACAAACTCATAGCTATTACCGCAAACCTTACCATCCTGGATCATTGCGCGCTGTATCATGTGACTAACTTCGTGTTCAGCGGATCAAATTAATAACCATTTTAGGGACCGTACCATAATTTGACTATGAATAAGCAGATCGAGTGTCAGACCGGTCGAGAAATTTACCACCCTCTATGAGATTCGAGCACGTAAGTCCATAGATTCATACGACCTGTGATTCGAAATGTCAAGCCAGGCATTCTAGGAGTACATCCGCTGAACAGCATTGGCAATAGACACATTAATTAACGGATTGAATATTAAGAGGGAGAGTCAAACCGATTGAGAATTTTACCAATTTCTATAAACTCAAACCCATCACCGAAGATCATTACCACCTTAAATTACACCAAGGAAATTAGTATTCGTTACAGTGACGGCACGTTGAATTCATGTATGAATTAGAAGATCCAGTGTCAAGCAGTTCGAGAAAGTTACCACCTTCTTTAGGAGACAAACGTCTTAGTCAATAGCTTCACATAACTTGCGATACCGAGGGCGAAACCAGTTAATCCGGGAGCAATTCCATTATACAGTATTAGCAATAGACACCTCACCTCACGGTTTGAATAACAAAGTACCAAGTCAATCCATTGCAGGACGTTACCCATTTTTTACCTATTTTTCAAACTTTTTACCGAAGGCAGTACCTTGTAAAAACCTTACATGCTGTCGCCAGTGTCTTGCTTCGTGTACTCGGAAACAAATTAATAGACACTTTAGTAGACGCACACCTTACTTCCACATATGATAGCATTATCGGGAGTCAGAACGTTCGAGAACGGTACGACCTTCTTTGGGAGTCGCACAGCTAAGCCAAAGGCATCACCTGCAGGGTCAAACCGGGTATTCCGGGAGTACATCCACTGAACGGTATTGGCAATAAACACCATAATTGACGGATTAAATATTAAAGTAGACCAGGAAACCGCTTGCGAACGTTAGCAGTTCGTATAAAATCAAACGTTGTACCGAAGACCTTACCATCGGAGAAACTAACCCGCTGTATTGAGAGTATAACTTCGTGTACTAGGAAACAAATTAGTGTAAATTTTGGTGACAAGCACCATAATTTCATGCATTATGTAGGAGATCGAGGGTCAATCCGTTATGGAACCATGCCACTTCCTTTGCGAGTCAATGGATAAAATCATTAGCTTCATCCACCCTGCGGTTCCGAGATTCAAACCAGGTATTCAAGTAGTAAATCGGCTGAACAGTATTGGCAATAGACACATTAATTCGCGGTTTGAATATTAAAGCATGTCTTCAAGCCGTTGTAGAACATTACCAAATCTTATAAAGTCAAATTTTAACAGAAGACCTTACCCTCCGAAAGATTAAACCACTCTATCGAGAGTATACCTTCGTGTTTAGAGAAGCACGTAACTATACAGTATAGTAATTGCATCTGAATTTCTTGTAGGAATTGGAAAACTGAGCGTCAAAGCGCTCGAGGCCATTACCAGCATCTAAGATATTCGAACAGGTATGGCAATAGCTTCACAACTCCTCTGTTTCCGAAAGTCATACCGGGTATTCCGTGAGTATATCCGCTGAAAACTATGGGCAATAGACACCTTAATTCACGGTATGAATGTTAAAGCAGACCCTCAAACCGTTGTAGAACATTACCAATTCGTATAAAGTCAAACGTTCTACAGAAGACCTTACCCCCGGAAAGCTATCCAACTGAATCGCGAGTATAACTTTGTGTTCAGAGAAAGAAATTAGTATGCATTTCAGCGACGGGCACGTTGACTTCATGTATGAATTAGCAGATCGATGGTCAAAAACGTTTGAGAACTTTAGCACCCTCTTTGAGAGCTGAACCGATCAGTCAATAGCTCCATATGTGTTGTGATTCCGAGAGTCAACTCAGGTAATCCGCGAGTAAGTTCGATGAAGAATATTGGCAACTGACACCTTAATTCACAGATTGAAAATTAAAATAGATCGCGAAGGCGTTTGTGAACGTTACCAATTTTTATACAGTGAAATGCCTTACTGAAGGCCGCACCATCATCGAACCTCACCCACTTCAAGTAGGGTATAATTTCGTGTGCAGAGGATCAAATTAGTAAATATCATATTGACGGGCATCATAATTTGGTATGCGAATAAGAAGATCCAGTGTCTAGCCCTTTCGAGAAGGTTACACCTTCTCCGAGAGTCGAACGGCATAGTCAATGGCTTCACACTTCTTGTGATTCCGACGACGGAACCAGTTAATCCGAGAGTAAATCCATTATACAGTATTAGCAATAGACACCTTAACTCACGGTTTAAATAACATAGTGCCAAGTCAATCCGTTGCAGGATACTTATTGGTATAGAGTCAAACTATTTACCGAAGGCCTTACCTTCTGAAAATCTTACCCGCTTTTGGCATTATCATGCTTAGTATACGCGGAATCAAATTAATAGACACTATAGCAGACGTACACCTTATTTTCATATATGATTTAGAAGATCGAGTGTCAAATCGTTCGAGACCGTTCCAACCATCTTTGGGAGTGGAACTGCTAATTCAATAGCTTCACCTATCCTTTGATGTCGAGAGTCGAACCAGGCATATCGTGTGTAAATCCGCTGTAGAATATTAGCTCTAGACACCCTACTTCAGGGTATAGACACTAAAGTATGGAGTCATGACGCAGTAGAACGTTACCTATTGGTTGTACAGTCAAACTTGTTACCGAATTCCTTACTTTCCGAAAACCGAGCTCTTTCCATTGAGTGTATAACCTCGTGTCCACAGAATGAAATTAGCATACACATTAGTGTTGGGCACCTTAATTTCATGTACGAATTAGAAGATCGAGTGTCAAACTGTTGGAGAACTTTCCAACCCTCTTTGTGAGTCGGGCGACTGAGTCAATAGCTGCATATATCGTGCGACTCCGAGAGATAAATAAGGTACCCGGGACTAAGTCCGCTGAAGATTATTGGCAACAGACACATTAATTCACGGTATGAATATTAATGTAGAGAGTCGCACAGATGTA
Organism: Lasioglossum baleicum; assembly: GCF_051020765.1. Taxonomy (NCBI): domain Eukaryota; kingdom Metazoa; phylum Arthropoda; class Insecta; order Hymenoptera; family Halictidae; genus Lasioglossum; species Lasioglossum baleicum. The sequence goes on from NW_027470196.1 coordinate 20,710, forward strand.
CATCGTTTCCTATTGGTATAGAGTCTAGCTACTCACCTAAGGCCGTACCTTCCCAGAAGCTAACCCGCAGTGTCGAGAATATAACTTGGTGGTCAGAGGAGAAAATTAGTATACATTCTAGGGACGGGTTCCTTAATTTCATGTGGGAATCAGAAAATCGACGTTCAAACCATTTGTGAACGTTACCACCCTGTTTGAGTTTCGAACGGATAAGTCTAAAGCTTCGCCTTTCGTGTGATTCCGAGAGCAATCAGGTGTAACGGGAGTAAATCCGCTGTAGAGCACTGGCATTAGACACCCTATTTCCGGCTGCAGATGTTAACGTACAGAGTAGAACCGTTGTAGATCGTTACCTATTGTCATAGTGTTATTATATTTACGGAATATCCTTCCTTCCGAGAACATATTCCACTGTAGCCAGTGACTTGTTTAATGTTCGCGGTAACAAATTAGCAGACATACTAGCAGACGGGCACCACATTTTCTTGATTTAATAACCAAATATAAAATAAAACCGCCCGAGAACGTTACAACCTTCTTCAGGAGTCGAACAGCTATGTCGAACAGCTTAACCTATCCTCTGATTCCGAGAGACAGATCACGTATCCGGGAGTATATCCACAGAGCAGAGCAACCAACAGACATATTAATTCACGGTATGAATACTAAAGTAGATCTTCAAACCTTTGGAGTACGTTACGTATAGGTATAGTGTCAAACTATTTACCGAAGGCCATACCTTCTGAGACCTAAACCCTCTGCATAGAGAGTATAAGGTCCTGTTCAGAAAATCACATTATCATTGACTTGAGTGACGGGTACTTTAGCGTCATGCCGAATCGGAATATCGATAGTCAAACAGTTGGAGAACGTTACCACCCATCTTGATAGTCGTACATCTAATTCTATAGCTTTTCCTGTCCTGTGATAGCGAGAGTCAAACCCGATATTCCGGGAGTAAATCCGCTGAACGGTATTGACAATAGATTCCTTAATTCATGGTATGTATATTAAATTAGAACGTAAGACCGTTTGAGAATGTTACCACTTGGAATAACGACATACTATTTACCTGATACCTAACCTTCAGATCACATAATCTGCTGCATCGTGGGTATAACTTCGTGTTCAGGGATACAAATTAGTGGACATTTAATTCACGAGCACCTTAGCACTCCGGGATACAGTTTGACTCTATAGCATTAGGTATCGTTCTGCAACGGTATGGCAGTCTGCTCTATTATTCATACCTTGAATAAAGGTGTCTATTACCAAAACTGCTTAGCGTATATACTCCCGGAATACATGGTTTGACGCTCGCAGTTACAGGATAGGTGATGCTATTGACTTAGCAATTCGACTCCCAAAGAAGCTATTCTGTTAGCTGTTCAAACATCAAGGAAGGTGGTTACGCTGTCAAACGGATTGATTCTGGATATTCAAATTTACACATGACAATAAGGTGCCCGTCACTAAAATGTACACTAACCTGCTTCTCTCAACACGAATACATACTCTCAATATAGCGAGTTAGCTTCATGCAAGGTATGGTCTTCGGTAAAGTGAATGACTGTATACGAATAGGTAAAGCGTTACAACGGTTTGATGATGTGCATTAATATTAATACCGTGAAGTATGCTGTATATTGACAAAACTGTTCAGCGGATTTACTCTCGGTATCCCTGGTTTGACTATAGAATCACAGGACTGGAGACGCTATTGACTTAGCCGTTCGCCTCTCACAGAAGGTGGTAATGATCTCGAACGGTTTTGGCAGCAGATCTTCTAATTCGTACATGAAGTTAAGGTGCCGGCCACTTAATGTATAATAAATTGTATCCCTGATCACGAAGGTGTACTCTCGATACAGCGTGATAGTTTCTCGGAAAGTAATGCATGTGATAAAGTGTATGACGTCATACGCATTGGTAATGCTATCAAACGGACTGACGCTCTACTTCAAAATGCAAACCGTGAATTAAGGTGTCTATTGCCAATACTGCGCAGCGCATTTACTACCGGCATATCTCGTTTGCCTTTCGGAATGACAGGATAGGTAAAGCCACTGGCTTAGCTGTTCGTCTCTCACAGAACGTGGCGACTATCTCGATCGGGTGGACCGCCGATTTTGAATTCATTCATCAATTTGAGGTGACTGTCACTGAAATGGACTCTAATTTCTTTTTCTGGACACGATATTATACTATCGATACAGCCGGTTAGCTTTTCAGAGGGTGAGGTCTTCGATTAAGCGTTTGAAATTATAGCATCTTGTAACGTTCGCGAAAGGTTTAACGCTATACATTAATATTCAAGCCGTGATCTATGGTGTCTATTCCCAGTACTGTTCAGCGGATTAACTCTCGAAATACCTGGTTTGACTTTCGGAATCATAGGATATGTGAAGCTATAGACTTAGCAGTTCGGCATTCAAAGATGATGGTAACTTTCGCACACTCGATCTTCTGTTTTATACATGAAATTAAGCTGACCGTCACTAAAATGTATGCTGATTCGTTACTTTGAACACGCTGCTATACACTCGATACTGCGGGCTAGGTTTTCGGAGGATAAGGTCTTGGGTGAAGCGATTGACTATATACATATTGGTATCGTTCTCCAACGGTTTGACGGTCGATCTTCTTATTCACACCTGAAATTGAGGAGCCCGACACTTGAATATAAACCAATTTGCAACTCTGATCACGAAGTTATACTCTCGATGCAGCGGGATACTTTTTCGGAGGGTACGGTCGTTGCTAGAACGTTTGACATTATACAAATTGGTAACGCTCTCAAACAGTTTGATGCTCTATGTTAATATTCAAACTGCGTATTAAGGTGTCTACTCCGAATACTGTTTAGCGGACTTACTTCTCGGTTTTCCTGGGTTGACTCTCGGAATCACGGGATAAGTGAAGTTATTCACTTCGCCGTTCGACTCTCAAAGGGGGCTGCCTCCCAATCTTCTAATGCATACACAAAATGAAGGTGCCCGTCACTAAAATGTTTACCAATTTGCTTCTCGGAACACGAAGTAATACCTACAATACAGCGGGTTAGCTTCTCGGAAGGAATGGATTGCGGTAGAAGGTTAGACTGTATACGAATGCTTAAAGTTCTACAACGAACAGTGAATGATGGTATGGCAGATCGAGCAACACTACTGTATGGTCACCGTTAATTTCTCACGACATGATTTTGAGCCGCATGCTATTTTTTCTCATTTTTACATTTATATACTAATACTGCAATTTACTGTTATGGTAATTACAATTTTTTTCGAATTTGACAGTTGGTAGTTGAATAAATTTTATTTCTGGATACAAGTATCATTGGAAATGGTTCAGTGCACGTTCATGACATCATTTCGTTAAACTTATTGCTATGTTATATGCTAATATTTTATCATATTTTAGATTTTAATTCATATTTCATTAATTATATTTTAAAGAATTGTATTTTTTCAGTAAAAGTGACTTCAGAATTAGATGAGTGCACGTTATGACATTATTGCGTTAAATTCTCTCTATTTCATATGATACGTTGTATACGTACCTACGCTTCGGGCGCGGTACAGTTGTTGTGGTCTTGTCGTTAGGGACGGCAACAGCATACTGGATTGTCCGCGTTAATTCCTGTAACCCATGGTCTTAAACTGTATGCATTGTTTCCCATTTTGTCCACTTATTTTATACGTTCTTCAATTTACTGTAGTGATATTTTCGATTTTTTTTAATAATTTTCAATTTCTATTGTAAGTAATTGTATTTCCTAGTGAAACTGCCTTTGAAAATTGGTGAGTGTACGCTTATGACATTATTTTGTTTAACTAATTGTTATTGTGTATAATTGTCTGTATGCGTACCTAAGCTGACGGAACCACACGACTGGAGTGGACTTCCGGTTGCGTTCGGTACATCGTAGCGACACTACTGTAGGATCATCGTTAATTTCTCTAATCTCGATATTGTATCGTATGCATTTTTTCCCAGTCTTCCGTTTATTTGAACAAACTGTAACCTAGTGTTATAATATTTTCGATATTTTTCGTGACATTCAATTTGCATTTTACGAAACTGTATTTCTTAGTAAAAGTGCCTTTTGGAATTAGTTTTGTGAACGCTTATGACTATATTGTGTTAATTTCTTTATCTTATATGATTGTCTGAATACGTATCTATGTTTCCGGAGCATCACGAACGGAGTGGCCTTGCAATGTCATTGGGTATTGCGGTGCGACACTATTGCATGATTTTCGATAATTTATCTATCCATAATACTGTACCGTGTGCATTGTTTCCCAGTCACCCATTTATTTCTACATGCTGTAATTTATTGTTATGATATTTCCGATTTTTTTCCGAACTTTTAATTTTTATTATAAAAAATTGCATTTCTTTAGAAAAGTGCCTTTTGAATAAGATGAGTGTACGTGTGAGACAATATTTTGAGAATGTTATTGTTATTTTATATGATTGTCTCTATACGTATCTGCTTTTCCGGAGCGGCACGGCTGCTCTGGTCTTGAAGTAGCGTTCATTAGATCGGTGCGTCACTGCTGTATGTTCTTTGCATATAATTTTAACCTTAATATTGTACAATATTAATTCCTTCATTGTCATGTATTAAATTTCATATGCTGTAATTCAGAGTTATGGTTTGTTCAATCTGTTATAATTATAAATTCTTGTTTTGAGATTTGTAATCCTTAGTAAACGTCCTTTGGAAATAGTTGAGTGTACGTACATGTCGATAATTTTTTTTACTTATCGTTATTTTATATGACTGTTTCTGTACGTACCTTCGCTGTCGAAGCAACACGACTGACGAGGTATTGTAATTACGTAACGCAGATGGAAGCGGCACTACTGGATGGTCTCCGATAATTTCTTTATCCATTATTTTATACCGTTTGCATTCTTTCGCAGTTCTCTTCCTATTTATAAATAGCGTTGTTTACTGTTACGATATTTTCGATTTTCTTTGAGATTTTAAATTATCAATCATTATTATAAAAAATTGTATTCCTTGGCAAAAGAGTCTTTGCAATTCGTTGTGCATACATATATGACGATATTTTGTTAGACATTGCCTAGACATTGTCTAGCCATAGCAGAACGATTTCACTTTCGTTGATAGCCCCACATCTATGTCAATAGCTTCTCCTTTCCTGTGATTCCGAAAGTCAAACCGGGTAATCAGGGTGTAAATCCGCTGAAGGGGATTGCGAATAGACACGTTAATTCGCTGTATAAATATTGAAGCAGAACGTCAAGCCGTAATGGACAATTACCCATTGCTGTAGATTCCATCTTTTTACTGAAATCGTTGCCTTCGGAGAACCTAACCCGCTGTATCGAGAGTATAACTTCGTGTTCAGAGAATCACATTAGTATACATTTTTCTGACGGCCACCTTCATTTCATGTATGAATAAGAAGATCGATAGGCATACAGTTCCAGGGCGATATTACTTTCTGTGAGGTTCGCACAGCTAAGTCATTAGCATCAGCTATCCTGTGATTCCGAAAGTCAAACCTGGTATTACTGGAGTGCAGAGCGTCAAGCGGTTTGGGAGCGTTACCAATTGGTATAAAGTCAACCGTTTTAAGCAAGGCGTTACCTTCCGAGGACATCACCGGCTACATCGGGAGTATAATTTCGTGTTCAGAGGTAGGAATTAACATTCATTTATGCGACGGGCGCCTTAGTGGCATGAATGAATTAGAACATTGGGGCTCAAACTTTTAGAGAACGCTGCCACCTTCTTTGGGAGTGGAATGGCTACGTCCATTGCTTCACGGATCTTGTGGTACCGCGAATGATGCACTGTATTCCGGGAACAAATACGCTGGAGAGTATTGGCATTAGGCACCCTTCTGCACGGTATAAATATTAAAGTACAGAGCGTATACGCTTAAGAACGTTGCCAATTGGAATATAGTCAAACGTTTTACTGAATCCTTTAAACTCCGAAGCCCATCGCATCACATCGAGAGTATAACTTGGAGTTCAGAGGAAGAAATGTGTATACATTTTAGTGACCGGCACCTTATCTACATATATGAAAAAGAAGACGGATGTGTCAAACCGTTCGAGAAAGTTACCACCTTCCTTCTCAGACGAACGGCCAAGTCAATAGCTTTACCTTTGCCAAGATTCCATGAGTCAAATGAGGTATTCCGGGAGTAAATCCGCTGAACTGTTTTGCAATGGACACTTTAATTCACGGTATGAATATAAAGGTAGATGGTCAATCCGTCGGAGATTCCGAAAGACAAACATGTACTCCGGGAGTGAGTCCTCTGCACACTATTGGCATTAGATACATTACTTCGCGGAGGGAATATTAAAGCAGTCCGTCAACCCCTTGTAAAACGCTACCCACTGGTATAGGTACAATCTATATACGGAAAGCCTTACCGTCCGCGAATCTAGGCCCCCACATTGAGAGTATAACACGCATTTAGGTGACGGTACCGTATATGCGTGTATGAATTGGATTATCGATGGTTAAACCGTTCGAGAACTTAACCATCGTCTTTGAAAATCAAACAGCTAGGTCAATGACCTTCGCCTATCCAGTGGTTCTGAGAGTCAAATCATGTAATCCGGAGGAAATCCGCTGAAAAGTATTGGCATTGGTCACAATAATTGACCGCATGATTATTAATGTAGTGAGTCAAAGCGTCGAAGAACATAACCGTATCGTTTGAAATTATTCCTTTTACCGAAAGCATTACCGCCAGGGAAGCTGTACCGCCGTATCGAGAGTATATCTTCGTGTTCAGAGAAACACATTTTAGTAACTGCACCTTAAATTCATGTATGAATTAGTATATCGATGATCAAACGAAACGAGAATGTCACCACCCTCTCTGAGTTCGAACTTCTAAGTCAATCGCTTCACCTATGCTGTGATTCTGAGGGTCAAACGAGGTATTCCGGTCGTAAATAATCTGAACAGTATTGGGAACGGACACATTAGTTCTCGGTTTTAATGTTTACCGACAGCACAAATCCGTTTGAGAACGTTACCAATTGCTATAAAGACTAACGCTTTACCGAAAACAATACCCACCGAGAAATTAAACCGCTGTATCTAGAGTATAACTTCGTGATCAGAGATACAAATTCATATACGTTCTAGTGGCGAGCATCTTAGCCTCGTGTATGAATTAGAATATCGATGGTCAAACCATTCGGGAATGTCACCACCTTCTTCTACGGTCGAACGTCTAAGTCAAGAGCGTCACCTACCCTGCGATTCCGAGAGTCAAACCAGGTATTCCTGCAGTAAATCCGCTGAACAGAATTGGCAATAGACTCCTTAACATACGGTTCGAATATGAAAGCAGGCCGTCAAACCGTCGGCCAATATTACCAATTTGTGTAAAGCCGTTAAGGTGACCGTCACTGAAATGGATACAAATTTCGATCTCTGACCACGAAATTATACGCTCGATACAGCGGGTTAGGTTCGCCGAAGGTAAGGCCTTCGTAAATATTTGACTATATAGCAGTAGGGCACTTTCCACAACGGTTTGACTCTGTTCTTTTATATTTATACCATCAAATTGCATGTCTAATGCCAATACTCTACAGTGGGTTAAGACGCGGACTTCCGGGTTTGACACTTGGTATCACAGGATAGGTGAAGGTATTGACTGAGCCGTTCGACTGTCAAAGAAGTTAGTAACGCTGTGGAACAGTTTGCCTAGCGAGATTTTATCCCATATATGGAGTTAATGTGCCAGTTGCTGAAGTGTATACCAATTCGTTCCTCTGAACACCATGATGTACTCTTGATACAGCGGGTTAGATCTTCGGTGGGTAACGTCTTCAGTAAAACGTTTGATCTTATACCAGTTGGAATCGCCACAAATAGTTTGACGAACTACTTTAATATTCAGTCCATTAATTAAGGTTATTAGTGCCAATACTGCTCGGATTTACTCACGGAGTACCTTGCTTGATTTTCGGAATCACAGAATACTTGTCGTCATTGACCTAGCCTTTCGTTTCATAAACAAGGCGGGGTCGTTCAATAACGAATTGGCTCTCGATTAATATATTCGCACATGAAAATAAGGTGTCCGTCTGCTAAAATGTCTACTCATTTGTTCCTGTGAAAATTACTCAAGACAATCGCTACAGCGGGCTGGATTCGCGGATGGCTTGACTCTCAACTTCAACTTCATACCGTGTATTAACCAGTGTATAGCCAATAGCGTTAAGCGGATTTTCTCCAGGATTACCTGGTCTGACTCTTGAAATCGCAGGATACGTGAAGTTATTGACTTAGCCGTTAGTCTCTCACAGAAGGTGGAATCGATCTCGAATCGTTCAACACTCGATTTTCCAAATTCATAGATGATTCATAGATGTCCTTCACTGAAATGGAGACTAATTTTGTCCTCTGGTCACGAAGGTATACTCTCGATACAGCGGGTTACATTTTCGGGGTGTAAGGTCTTCGGTAAAACGTTTGACTATATAGCAGTTGGTAACGTTCTACAATCGTTAGACGGTCTGCATTAATATTCTAACCGTGAATTAAAGTGTCTGTTGCTAATACTGTTCAGCGGATTTACTCCGGTAATACCTGGATTGACTCTCCGAATGACAGGAATCGTGAAGCTATTGACTTAGCTATTCAACTGTCACAGTAGTTGGTAACATCCTCGAACGGTTTGACCCTCGATCTTTCAATTCATGCATGAAATTAATGCACCTGTCACAGAAATGAGAACTATTTTCTTTCTCTGAATACGATGTTATACTCACGAAACGGCGAGTTTGCTACACCGAAGGTAAGGCCATTGTAAAATGTGTGACTTTATACCAATTGGCATTGTTGCCAACTTGTTTGACGCAGATCTTTACTGTTCAAAGAGTGAATTAAGGTGTCTATTGGCAATACTGTTCTGCGGATTTATACTTCGGAATATCTGGCTTTACCTCCGGAATCACGAGATAGGTGAAGCTACTGGCTAAGCCGTTCGTCACTCCAAGATGGTGGTAACGTTGGCCATCGTTATTCTAATTCAAATATGAATTTAAGGTGCGAGCACTAAAATATATACTATTGCGTTTCTCTAAACACGAAGTATTACTCTCGATACGGCGGGTTAGCTTCTTGGTCGGTGATGCTTTCCGTAGAATGTTCGTCTTTGCAGGAAGTGGTAATGTTCTCATACGGTATGACGCTCTATTTAAATAGTTTAATCCGCGAATTAAGGTTTCTCTTGCCAATATTGTACAGCGCATTTAGAACCGAAATATCTCGTTTAACTTTCGGAATCACAGAATATATGAAGCTATGGATTTCCCTGTCCGAATCTCATAGAATGTGGCAACTTTCTCGAAAGGTTTGACCCTCGATCTTCTTTTTATACATGAAGTTAAGGAGACCGTCAATGAAATGTATACCAATGTCTTCCTCTGAGTACGGAGTTATACTCTCGATGCAGCTGGATAGGTTTCTCGGAACGTAAGACTCTCGATGAGAAGTACACATTGTTCATGTTATACATGGTTCGACTTTGTACTTTAATATTTATACCGCGAATTATGGTGCCCCTCGCCAACATTATTCCGCGGATTTAATCCCTGAATACCTGGTTTGAGTCTCGGTGTAGTAGGCCACATGGAGGTACTGACTTAGCTGTGCGGCTCTCAAGATGCGTGGTGACGTTCTCGATCGGCTTGACTCTCGATCTCTTAATTCATACATGAAGTTAATGTGCCCGTTACTCAAATGGATATCACTTGACATCTCTGAACACGAAGTTATACTCTTGATACAGTGGCTTCGCATATCTGCATGCAAGGCCTTAGGTAAAATTTTGACCATATTGCAATATGCAACGTTCCCAAATGGCTCGACGACCTACTTTAATATTAAAACCGTGAAATAAGGTGTCAATTACCAATATTGTGCAGCGGATAGATTCCGGCAAATCCTGGTTTGACTCCCGGAATAGCGCGATAGGTGAACCTATTGACTTAACCATTCGGATCTCAAATATGGGGGTAACATTCTCGAACAGTTTTACAATCGATGTTCTTATGCGTGCATAAATATAAGGTGCCGTCACAAAGTTGTATGCTAATGTGTTTCCCTAATCACGAAGTTATACTTTCGATACAGAGGGTTAGCTTTTCGGAGGGTGTGGTCTTCGGTAAAGCGTTTGATTTTATAGCAATTGGTAACGTTCTCAAACGGTTCGACGCTCTATTTTAATATTCCCTCCACAAATTAAGGTGTCTATTTCCAATACAGTACAGCGCATTTAAGCCAAGAATATCTGGTTTGACTATCGGAATTGCAGGATATTCTAAGCTATTGGCTTAGCCGTTCGTCTCTCACAGAAGATTGGAACGTTCTCGAGAAGCCTGTCCATCGACCTTTCAGTTCATGTATGGAATTATGGTGCCCGTCACTAAAATGTATACTAGTTCTTCCCACTGAACACGGTGTTACACTCTCGATAGGGCGTGTTAGATTTTCGGAGGTTTATGTGTCTGTTAATACATTTGACATTATACCATCTGGTAACGTCCTCATCCGGTTTCACGCTCTACTATGACATTGAAACCATGAATTAAGTTGTCTATTGTCAATACTGCATCCGCGGATTTGCTCCCGGAATAGTAGGTTTGACTCTCGCAATGACAGGAAAAGGTGAAGCTCTTGACTTAGCGTTTCGAATATCAAAGCTGGTGGTGTCTTTCTCGAATTGTGTGACCTTCGATCATCATATCCATAACGAAATTACGGTCTACGTCACTAAAATGAAGACAAATTTCTTTCTCTGAACACGAAGTCATACTCTCGATGGAGCGGGTGAGGATTGCGGATGGTACGGCCTTTAGTAAAATGTTTGACTTTATAACATTTCGTATCGATCTCAAACTGGTTGAATCTAAATTTTGACATTCAAACCGTGAATTAATGTGGCTGATAGCAATAGATTACAGCGGATTTACCTCAGGAATACCAGGTTGGACTCTCCGAATCACTGGATAGGAGAAGCTATTCATGTAGCCATTCGATTCTCAAACAAGCTGGTAACATTCTCGAACGGTTTTAGTGTCGATCTTCTATTTCATGCATGAAAAAAAACGGTGCTCGTCACTAAAACGTATAATGATTTGTGAAACTGGACACGATGTTATACATCCAATACAGCGGTCTAGTTTTTCAGAGTGTAAAACCTTCGGTAAAAAGTTTGTATATATACCAATGTTTAACGTCCTGCAATGGATTGACTCCCGCCATTAATATTCATACCGTGAATGAAGGTGCCTAATAACAATTCTGTTCAGCAGATTTACTATTGGGATACCTGGTTTGACTCTCGGAATCACAGAGTAGGATAAGTTCACTTACCTGATCGACTCTCAAAGTTGGTGGTAACATTCTCGAATGGTTCGACCCTCGATCTTCCTACTGGTATATAAAATTAAAGTGTCCGTCTTCTAAAATATCTACTAATTTGTTTCCGTGAGCACTGAGCAAGGCACCCGCTATGGCGGGTTAGGTTTTCGGAAGGTAAGGTATTCGGTAAAAGGAAAGACGATATGTATTTTTATTTTTCTTCCACCGTTTGACTCTCTAATTTCTATCTATACCGTAACGTAAGGTGTCCTTTGCCAATGCTGTTCAGGGCGTTTACTCCCGGAATACCTGGCTTGTCCCTCAGAATCACAAGATAGGTCAAGTTATTGACTGAGCCTTTAGACCCACATAGAGGGTGGTGACGTTCTCGAACTGTTTGATCCTCGATTTTCTGATTCATACATGAAACTATATTGCCCATCACTAAAACGTATAATAATTTGTTTCTCTGGGCACGAAGCTATACTCTAGATACAGCGGGTTAGCTTCCTGTATAGTAAGGCGTATAGTAAAAAGGAAGTCTACATTGCAATATGTAACATTCTACTGCGATTGACACTGTACCTTAATATTCATACAGTTAATGAAGGTGTCTTCCGCGAACACTGTTCAGCGCAGTTACTCCCCATATAGCTGGCTTGACGTTCGGAATCACTGTATAGGTGAAGCTATTGACTTTGCCGTTCAACACTCAAAGTAGGTGGCATATTTCCCGAAAGTTTTGTCACTCAATCTTCTAATTTAGATTGGAATTTAGTGTACCCATCAGTAAAATATATACTGGTTTGTATCTCCGATCACGAAGAAATACTCTCGATACAGCGGGTTAGGTTCTCGGAGGGTAAGGTCTTCGGTTAAGCTTTTGGCATTATTCCAATACGTATCGTTCTACAAAGGTTCGACTCTGTTCTTTAATATTCAAACCGTGAAGATATCTATTGCCAAGGTTGTACAGTGGATTGACTCCCGGAATACCTACCTTGTCTATCGGAATTGCAGGATAGGGGATGCTACTGACTTAGCCGTTCGTCTATGAATGAGGGTTGTAACGCTCTCGAAATGTTTGTCCCTCTATCTTCTTATTCATACACGAAATTATGGTGTGCGTCACAATGATGTTCACTAATTAGTTCCTGTGAACACGATGTTATACCCTCGCTGCACCGGGACAGGCTTTCGGAGTCTAAGGTCGTCAGAAAACATTTGACATTATACAAAACTGGAAAAGTTCTCAAAAGATTTGAAGCTCTACTCTAATATTGAAACTGTGAATTAAGGTGTCTATTACCAATAGTCTTCTGCGGATTTACTCCTGGAACACCATGCCTTACACTCGGAATCACAGGATAGAATAAGCTAATGATTCAGCCGTTCGACTCTCAAAGAAGGTGGTAACTTTCTCGGTCGTTTTGACCATCGATCTTCCTATTAATACATGAAATAAAGGTGCGTCTGCTAAAATGTCTACTGATTTGTTTCTCTGAACACAAACTTATACCCACGATATAGTTGGTTATGTTCTCGGAAGGTACGGTATCCGGTAATGAGCATGAGTCTGTGTGAGACGCACGGCTAAGTCAACGTCTTCACCTATCCAGTCAGTCGGAGTGTCAAACCATGTATTCCAGGAGAACATCAGCTGGATAGACTTGTCAATAGACACCATCATTCTCGGTCTGAATATTAAAGCAGAGAGTCAATCCGTTGATGAACATAACAAATTGCAATAACGTCATACACTTTAATGCCCTACCTTCAAGAACGTAATCTGCTGTATCAATAGCAGACCTTCGTGTTCGGGGAAAGGAATGAGTATACTTTTCAGCGGCGAAACCTTAATTGCTTGCATGAGTTAGAGAATAGAGCTTCAACCCCTTGCATAGCGTTACAACCTTCTGTGATAGGCGTACACCTAAGTCAATAGCATCACCAATCCTGTGATTGCGAGTGTCAAACCAGGTATTCCGAGAGCAAATCCGCTGAAAAGTGTTGGCAATTGACACCTTAATTGTCAATTTGGATATTCTAATAGAGCGTCAGTCCAATTCAGATCGTTACAAATTGCTATAAAGTCAAACGTTTTAGCGAAAACCTTCCCCACCGAAAAAGTAACTCGCAGTTTCAAGGGGATAACTTCTTATTCAGGAAAAGATATTAGTATTCATTTCAGTTTACGGGTACATTAACTTGATGTACGAATGAGGAGATCGAGGGTCAAACCGCTCCAGATCGTTACCACTTTCATTGAGAATCGCACACCTGAGAAAATAGCTTCACCTATCATGTGGTTCCGAGAGTCGCACCAGGTATATCACTAGTAAATCCGCTGTATAGTAATGGCAATGGACACCTTAATAAACGGTTTGTACATTACCGTAGAGCGTCAAATATTTTGAGAATGGTACCAATTGGTATATGGCCAGACGTATTACCGAAGGACTACCTCCAACGAACATCAGGGCCATCATCGAGAGGATAAGTTCGTGTTCAGAAAAGGAAATTAGTATTCATTTAAGTGACGTGCACCTTGACTTCATGTATTAATTAGAAGGTCGGGGTCAAACCTCTCGATAACTTTGACATCTTCTGTGAGACACGAATGGCTAGGTCAATAGCTTCACCTATCCTGCGATTCCGAGAGTCAAACCAGGTATTCCGGGGGTTAATCCGCTGAACAGTAATGGTAATAGACATCTAATTTCACGTTATGAATATTCATGTAGAAAGTCAAACCGTTGGAGAACATTACCAAATTGTATAAAGTCAAACATTTTCCGGATACCATGCCTTCCAAGAACCTAACCCGCTGTAGCAGGAGTCACGCTTAGTGCGCACCAAAACAAATCGGTAGACATTTTAGCCGGCGGACACCTTATTTTCATGTATAAATAAAATTATCGGGAATCTAACCGTTCTAAAAGTAACCACGATCTTGGGAGTCAAATGGCTAGGTCAATAATTTCACCTATCCTGTAGTTCCACTAGATAGATCATTTATTCTGGGGGTAAATCGGCTGTACAGTAATAGCAATATACACCTCAATTCAGGGTTTGAATACTAAAATAGAGCGTCAAACCGATTGAGAGCGTTACCAGTTGCTATAAAGTCAAACGCATTACTGATGACCATACACTGCAAAAATCTAACCCGTCGAATCTAGAGTATATCTTCGTGTACAATGATAGAAATTGGTATTCATTTGAGTGACGGGCACGTTAACTTGATGTATGAATTAGAAGGTCGATAGTCAAACCGTTCCAGAATGTTACCACCCTGTTTGCGAGTTGAACGGACAAGTGAATAGCTTCACCTGTCCTGCGATTCCGAGAGCCAAAGCAATTATTCCGGTAGTGAATCTGCCGAACAGTATTGGCAATAGGTGCCTGAATTCTCGGTTTGAATATCAATGTAGAGCGACAAACCGTTTGAGAACGTTACCAATTCATACAAAGTCAAATGATTGATCGAAGACCTTCCGTTCCGAATGAATAACCCGCTGTACCGAGTGCATAACATTGTGTTCTGTGACACGAACTAGTATACGTTATAGCGACGAGCACATTAATTTCATGTATGTATTATAGGTTCGAGGGTCAAACATTTCGAGAACGTTCCCACCTTCTGTAAGAGACGAATGGCTATGTCAATAGCATTACCAATCCAGTGATTCGAAGAGTCAACTCATATATTGCGGGAGTAAATGCGCTGAGCAGTATGTGCAATAGACTCCTTAATTCACTGTATGAATATTAAGGTACAGAGTCATGCAGCTGGAGATCGTTAAAAATATGTATAAAGTCATACTGCTTGCCCGATTCATTACCACCCGAGAACATATCCCGATGTACCATGGGTATGACATCGGGTTGAGGGAAACAAATGTGTAGCCTTTTGAGCAGATGATCACCTTAATTTCAAGTATGGATTGGAATATCGAGTATCAAACCATTACAGAACAGTATCACCTTTATGAGAGTTGAACGGCTAAGTCGATACCTTCGCACATCCTCTGACTACGAGCGCCAGACCAGTTGTTCTGGGAGTAACGGCTCTGTGCACCATTGGCAATAAACTCTTTAACTCACTGTTTGAATATTAAAGTAGAGCGTCAGTTCGCTTGAAAGAGCATGTAAATTATATAAAGTCAAACGTTTTACTGAAGTCCTTGCCTTCCGAAGGCATATCCCGTGGTACCGAGAGTATAACATCGTGTTCAGAGTAGCAAATTAGTACAAACTTTTGTGATGGGTACCATATTTTCATGCATGAATAGAAAATTCGAGAGTCAAACCGTTCGAGAGCGCTACCACCACCTTTGAGATTCAAACGCCCAAGTCCGAAGCCTCTCCTATCATGCGATTCTGAGAGGCAGACCAGGTATTCCTGGAGTAAGAGCGGTGAACAGTCATCGCAACAGACACCTTGAATCACGATTTCAATATTAAATTAGAGCGTTAAACAATTGCAGAACGATACGTATTCGCATGTAGTCATTCCTCTTACGCAATACCTTACCTTCCGAGAACCTACCTCGCTGTAGCGAGATGCCATGCTTAATGTTCACAGAAACAAATTAGTACACATTTTTGTGTCGGACACCTTAATCTAATGCACGAATTAAATCATGTAGTGTCAAATCGTTCGAGAACGTCACCAACTCTTTTTTGAGTGGCACAGCTAAGTCCATAGCTTCACATATCCTGTGATTCCGATAGACAAACGAGGTATTCCGGGAGAAACTCCGCTGAAGAGTACTGGCAATTTCCAACTAAGTTAGCGGTTCGAATATTACAGTAAAGCGTCGAGCCGTCCAAGATCTTTACCAATTGGTATAAAGTCAAACGTATTACCGATGGCCTCACATTCCGCGAACTTCACCGGCTTTATTCAGAGGTTAAGTCCGTGATCACTAAGCAGAAGTTAGTATCCATTTCAGTGACTGGCACCTTAACTGGATGTGTGAATCAGAAGATCAGGGGCCAAACAGATCGAGAACGTTGCCACCATCTGTGACAATCGAACGACTACGTTAATAGCATCAACTATCCTGCGAGTGCGACCGTCAAACCTGGTATTCCAGATGTAAATGCGTTGAACATTATTGGATATGGACCCGTTAATTCACGGTATGAATATTAAAGTACAGAGTCGGAGCGCTGTAGAATGATACTTCTCAGTACAGAGTTAACTTCTTATAGAAAGCCGCACCATCCGAGAAGCTGACCTGCACTATCGAAGTTATAACTTCATGATCAGAGAAAGAAGTCGGTATACATTTCAGTAACGGGAACCATAACTTCATGTATGAATTAGAAGACCGAGTGTCAAACTGCTCGAGAACGCAGCCACCTTCTATGGAGTTGAACGGCTAAGTCAGTCTATTCATTAAACCTGCGATTCAGGGAGTCAAACCAGGAACTCCTGGAGAAACACCGCTGAATAGTATTGGCAGTAGACATTTTAGTTCACGGTTTCTATATTGGCGTAGAGCGTCAAACCGTTGCAGAACGATACCTATCCGCACAGAGTCAAACTTTTTACCGAAGGCCTTTCCTTCAGACAAGCTATCCCGCTGTATACAGGGCGTAACTTCGTGTTCAGAGAAGAAATTTGGTACAAATTTTAGTGACAGGCACCATAATTGCATATACTATTTAGAAGACCGAGGGTCAATCCGTTAGGGAACGATACCACCATCCTTGGGAGTCGATCGTCTAAGTCAATAGCTTCACCTACACTGTGATTCCGAAAGTCATACCAGGTATTCCGGGTGTAAATCCGCAGTACAGTCCTGGCAATAAACATCTTAATTCACAGAATAAACATTGAAGTAGAGAGTCAAACCGTAGAAGATCCGTAAAAATTCATATAAAGTCATTCGTTTTACCGAGTACCTTACCTTCCGAGAGCTTTTCCCGCTGTAGCGTGTCTCTTGCTTAATGTTCACAGAAAGAAATTACTAGACATTTTTGCAGACGGAAACCTCATTTTCATTTATGAATAGAATAATCGAGAGTCAAACCTTTCCAAATCGAACTCACCTTCTCTATGAATCGAACGGCGAAGTCAATAGCTTCACCCATACTGTGATACTTACAGCAAAACCAGGTATTCTGGGAGTAAATGCGTTGTACAGTATTTCCAATACACACTTTAATTCGCGGATTGAATATTACAATAGAGCGATACACTGTATGAGAACTTTACAATTGATATACAGTCAATCATTTTACCCAATGCCATACCGACCGAGAAGCTGACCTGCCATATCGAGAGTATAGCTTCGTGTATATACACACATATTAGTATGCGATTTAGTGACGGGACCTTAAATTCATGGATGAATTGAAATATCGTGTGTCAAAGCGTTCGAGAACGTTACCACATTCTGTGCGAGACGAACGGTTAAGTCAGCAACTTCACCTCTACAGTGATTCCGTAAGTCGAACAAGGTATTCCTGCTGTAAATCCGCTGAACAGTGTTGGTAGTAGGCACCTCAAATCACGGCTTGAATATTAAAGTAGATCGTCACTCCATTTGGGAACGTCACCAATTGGTATAAAGTCAACCGTTTTACTGACGACCTTACCATCCGAAGGTCTAATCCACTGTATCGAGAGTATAACATCGTGATCAGAGGAACATATTACTATACATTATAGAGACCGGCTCCGTAATTTATGTACCAATTAGAAGATAGAGGGTCAATCCGTTCGAGAACCTATGCCACCGTCCATGAGAGATGAATGGCTGAGTGAATAGAATCACCTAGCCTGTGATTCCTAGAGCCAAACGAGGTACACCAAGAGTAAGCCCGTTCTACAGTATTAGAAGTAGATACCATGGTTGATGGTTTGAATGTTAATGTAGAGCGTAAAACAGATTGGGAACGATACCTATTGGTATAAAGGTTTACATTTTAGCGAAGAGCGTACCCACCCAGTACCCGCTGTATCGCGTGCATATCTTCGTGTGCAGAGAATCAAATTAGTAGCCAATTTAGTGTCCGGCTCCTTATCTTCATGTATGAAATAGAAGATCGAGTGTCAAACAGTTCGAGCTCGTTACCACATGCTGGGTAACCTGTTCTGTGATACGAGGAGGCAGACCAGGTATTCCAGAAGTAAGTCCGCTGAACAGATTGGGCCATTGACACCTTAATTCACGGTTTGAGTATTGAAGCAGAGCGTCAAACTGTATGAGATAATTACCAGTTCCGATAAAGTCACACGTACAACTGAAGATCTTGCCTTCCGAAGGCATATCCAGCTCTACCGAGAGTGTAACACCTCGTTCACAGGTACAAATTGGTATACATTTTAGTGATCGGCAACATATTTTCATGCACGAATAAAAAATTCGATTGTCAAACCGTTCGATAGCGCCACCACCATCTTTGATATTCAAACGGCTAAATCAATAGCTCCACCTATCCAGAGATTCCGAGAGGAATACCATGTAATCCGACATTAAACCCGCTGTATATTATTGGCAATCGAAATTTTAGACCACGGTTCAAATGCTAAAGCAAAGCGCCTAACCATTGCAGAACGTTTCCTCTTCCTATACGTTAAACCCATTTACCGACAGTCTTACCTATCCAGAACCTTTCCCGTTGTGTCAAGTGTATAAGTTCGTGTGCAAGGATGCAAATTAGTATATATTTTAGTGACAGCACCCTTAATTTCATTTCTGAATTACAAGGTCGAGACTCAGACCATCGGAGAGCGATACCAACTTCCTAGCGAGAAGAACGACTAAGTCAATGACATCAACTACCATGTAATTCCGAAATTTATACCTAGTATTCCTGGATTCATTCCGCTGTACACTATTGTAAATGGACACCTTTATGCACGGTATGAATGTTAAAGTAGGGAGTCAAGCGGTTGGTGAACATTACCAAACGGTATACGACATACTTTTTACCGGATACATTACCATCGAAGAACCTAACCCGCTGTGGCGTGTATCATGCTCAGTGCACACGGAAACCAATTAGTAGACATGTTAACGGGCGGGCACCACATTTTCATGTATAAAGGGCAAAATAGTGAGTCAAACCTATAGAAAACGATATTACATTCTTTGGGAGCGGAACGACTGAGTCAATAGCTTCACATATCCTGTGATTCCGATCGTCAAACCAGGCATTCCAAATGTAAATCCACGAAACATCAATGGCAATAATCACCTTGTTTCACGGTTTGATTATTAAAGTTGGGAGTCAACCCGTTCGAGATTATAACCAATGCCTATAAAGTCATACATTCTACCGAAATCCTTATCTTCCAAGAACCTACCCGGCAGTATCGAATATCATGCCAAGTGTTCACGGAAAGAAATTGAAGACATTTTAGCAGATGCACAGCATTTTCATGAAGGAATAGCATAATCGGGAGACAAGCCGTTCGAGAACGATGCCAATTGCTATAAACTCAAAAGTTTTACAATAGACCTTATCCACCGAAAAAGTAACCCTTTGTAACGAGAGCATAACTTCGTGTTCAGAGAATGAAATTAGTATTCATTTCAGAGACGGACACCTTCACTTCATGCGCAAAATTAGAAGCTTAAGTGACAAACCGCTCGGGAACGTTGCCACCATCCGTGAGAAACGAACGGCTAAATCAATAGCTTCACCTTTCCTCGGATTCGGAGAGACTATTAATGTATTCCGGGAGTAAATCCACTGAACAGTATTGGCAGTGGACACGTTAATTCACGGTACGGATATTAAAATAGAGCGTCACACAGTCTGACATCGATACCAGTATCTACAAAGTCTAGAGCTTTACCGAAAGCCTTGGAGACCGAGAAACTTACCCGCCGTAACCAGAGTAATACTTCATGTTCAGAGCAATAAATTAGAATACATGTTAGTGACGGCAACCTTAATTTCATCTATGAATTAGAAGATCGAGTGTCTAGCCGTTCAATAACGTTACCGCCTTGTTTGATAGTCGACCGGATGAGACAGTAGTTTCATGCATCCTGTGATCCCGATAATCAAACCTGGTATTCCTGGAGCCTGTCCGCTGTAATGTACTGCCCTTACACACCCTATTGCACGGTATAAATATTAAAGTACAGATTCAAACCGTCGTTGATCGTTACGTATTGGTGTAGTGTCAAACACTTCACAGAAAGCCTTGTCTTTGAGAAGTTAACCCGCTGTATCCAGAGTGGAACTTTGTGTTCGGCGACGCAAATTCGTATGCATTTAAGTGTCGGGCAACTTAACCTCATGTATCAACTATAAGTATTGAGCATCAAATAGTTCGAGAACGATACCACCTTCTTTGTGGATCGAACGTATATATCAATATATCAATAGCTTCACCATTCCTGTATTCGGAGATTCAAGGAAAGAATTCCGTAAGTAAATCCATTGAACAATTTTGGCAATAGACACTCTAGTTCACGGCTTGAATTCTAAAATAGAGGGCAAAACATTTTGAGATCGTTACCAATTGCTATAAAGTCAGCCGTTTTACCGAAATCCTTACATTCCGTGGAACTCACCGGCATCATCTAAAGAATAAGTTCGTGTGCACTGAAAATGATTAGTGTTCATTTCAGTCACGGGCACCTTAATTTCATATATGAATTAGAGGATCGAGCGTCAAACCGTTCGAGAAGGTTACCAAATCCTGTGGGACAAACGGCTGAGTGAATAGGTTCATCTATCCAGCGATTCCGATAGTCAAACCAGATACTACGGTAGTAAATGCGCTGTACAGTGTTGGCAGCAGACACCTCAATTCACGGTGTGAATATAAAAGCAGGCCGTAAAGCCGTTGTAGAACATTACTTATTCGTGTAGGGTTAACCTATATACAGAATGCCCTTGCCACAACAAAACTGAACCCCTGTTTCGAGAGTATTACCTCATATTCAGCGAAAGAAATTAATCCTCATTTCTGTGACGGTTGCCATAATTTAATGTATGAATTAGAAGATCGAGTGTCAAACCGTGCGAGGACATTACTACCTTCTGTGAGAGACGAACGGCTAAGTCAGTAGGTTCACCCATCTAGTGATTCGGAGTGTCAAACATGGTACTGATGGAGTAAATCCGTTGAGCAGTATTGGCA
Organism: Lasioglossum baleicum; assembly: GCF_051020765.1. Lineage (NCBI taxonomy): Eukaryota > Metazoa > Arthropoda > Insecta > Hymenoptera > Halictidae > Lasioglossum > Lasioglossum baleicum. The sequence continues at coordinate 42,216 of NW_027470196.1, forward strand.
ATTGACAACTTAATTCACGGTTTGATCAAAAAAGTAAAGCGTCAAACCGTTTGAGAGCATTGCCAACTGGCACAAAGTCAAACACTTTACCGATGGCCTTACCTTCGGAAAAGCAAGCTGGCAGTTTCATGAGAACAACGTCGTGTTCAGAGAAGGAAATTCGTCTTCATTTCAGTGACGGG